>NC_058403.1:212015789-212027164 GCF_002201575.2 Neomonachus schauinslandi | reverse complement strand
AGGTCTCCCCACTGCCCGCCTGGCCCCTCCCAGGTCTCCCCACTGCCTGCCTTTCTTCCTTCTTCAGGGAACAGCTTTACTGAGATGTAATTCACATACCATAAAGTTCACCCTTTGAAAGGGTACACTTCAGTATTTCTAGAGCATGCACAGAGGTGTGCGACCATCTCCTAATTCCAGAACATTCCATTGCCCCCAAAGAAGGCCCGCCCCATCAGCAGTCACCCCCTGCCCCCACGAGGCCCCTTCCCGTCCGCAGATGAGCCTGTTCTGGACATGTCACCCACGTGGACTCACACCCCGTGTGGCTTCTGTGTCCGGTTCCCTCCCTGAGCGTCGTGGGCTCGGGGTTCGTCCCCGGGGCCACGCGTGAGGGCGCCTGGCTCCTGCTCGCGGCTGATACTCCCGTGTGTGGTGGCCCAGATCTTGTCCACTTGCCCACTGAGGGACATTTGGGGTGTTCCCACTTTTTGGCCACCTGAACCGTGCTGCCGTGAGCGTGCGTGGGTTTCTGGGTGGACGCGTGTGTGTCTCACCTGCTGCTTGTCACCTCCCAGAACTCAGTCCCAGCCTCCTCTCAGCAGCGGGGTGAGTGCAGAACGGAGGTCTGCTAACCTCTTTCAGACCTAAAGCATTCGTGTTTCCTAATGACCTTGAGGACAGAACCCCCCGTTCTTGGGGGGGTTCAGCTCGCAGGGCTGAACAGTCAGGCCTGGCCTCGCCCTCTGCGGCGGCCACTTGCGCCCGGCTCCCCGCTGCACCTGCTGCAGGTCACTGTTCTGCTCCCACGTCACCTCCGTGTGGAGCCGCCCTGGCCCTCCGCCCTGTCGCTCCCTCCTCACACAAGCCCCCGCTGCTTTCTCTCCGTCCAGAATGACTGGAGCCCCCGAGGGTGGGGAAGGGGGTCCGTCGTGTCCACCTTCCTGTCCTCAGCGGCCACCCGTGCGCCCCTGTCCCCGCAGGTGGCCGAGACGTGCCAGCTGGCTGCCCAGCGGCTCGAGTGGCTGCAGCAGCACCGTGGGGAGCCGGCGGTGGCCGGGCCCTACCTGTCCGTGGACCCTGCTCCTCCAGCCGAAGAGCGCGACGTGGGGCGGCTACGGGGGGTCCTGCTGGACGAAGCCCGGCCACTCTTTGACCGCTACCGAGCCATGTTCGCCCTGCGGGATGCCGGCGGCGAAGAGGCTGCGTTGGCTCTGGCCGAGGGTGAGTTGGGGCCGGGGCGGGGAGTCCCAGTCAGGGCGCCTGGGTGAGGCTCAGGAGCTGCGCCTGTGAGAGGGAGCAGCAGAGGGACCCGGGGAGCGCATCCTGGGCCCGGCGCCCGCACTTCCTCCCCGGCTTTATAAGAGGTGGGCGGGCACCCTTCCCTCCAGTTCCCCGGGGGGAAGCCGAAGCCAGAGAGCCAGAGGGTCGCCTGAGCAGACAGCGGTTGGCGAGCCGCGGAGGTGGGATCTGGTCCCTGGCATGTGGCTCCGGCACCCTTAGCCCCTTTCTGTTATCATGACTTGAGTCACTCTCCTCCCAGCTCCGCAGGCTGCTCTGCAGGCCTCTCCCCAGGCAGTCCGTGGTCCCCTGCACCCCCGTGCCCGGGGCGTGCCCGCAGAGGATTTGGAGCCCTCTCTGCGCTCCCAGAACTCCCTGTCTGGCAGGGAGATGCCTGGTCATCGCCTGGACCCTGGGCCACGGGGTGGGAGTCCCAGGTGGTGCCGGGCAGGAGCACAGCGGGGCTGGGTGGTGCTTAGGAGCAGGGGCCGCAGTCAGGCAGGTGGCCTCGAGCCCTGGCTCGGCCTCAAGGGCCTCTGGTCTTGGGCAGTCACCCCGCCCCTCCCGGCGGGGGCTCCCCATCAGTGTAAAGCATGACCTGTCTGTGGAGTGGGGGGAGGGTGCTCAGGACTGTCCCCTCATTAAACACGCGATAGCGTAACACAGAGGCCCAAGGAGGAGGTGGGCGCAGCTGGCAGGGGACCCTGGGCCCGGAAGGGCCACACTGGCCCCGTCTGGCCTTGCGGAGGGCAGCGCTATGTTCCCAGTGCCTGTTGGTGGGGAGCTTATTAGCAGCCCGTGCTCCAGCTTCTCCTGCCCCTCTGGCTGCAGGTCCCTCCCTTTGAGCAGCACTGACCACTGGAAACGGGGAACCCCCTTTCCACCTGCTCCTTCTTGCGCTCCGGCGCTCAGCCCCGAGTCCCCTGCCTGCCCCGATGGCACCGCTCGGCCAGTGACCACCCTTGCCCTCCTGCCCGCAGGCCTGCACTGTGGCAGCGCCCTCTTCCGCCATGAGATTGGCTACGTCCTGGGCCAGCTGCAGCACGAGGCGGCCGTGCCCCAGCTGGCAGCGACCCTGGCCCAGCGGACCGAGAACCCCATGGTGCGGCACGAGTGCGCTGAGGCCCTGGGAGCCATCGCCCGGCCCGCCTGCCTGGCCGCCCTGCGGGCCCACACAGCCGACCCCGAGCGCGTGGTGCGAGAGAGCTGCGAGGTGGCCCTGGACATGTACGAGCATGAGACCGGGTCAGCCTTCCAGTACGCCGATGGGCTGGAGCAGCTACGCGCGCGCCCCTCCTAGAGCCGCCTGTCTGCCTGCCTGCCTGCCCGCCCTGCAGGACTCGGCATGAGCTGCATATAAACCGAGCTTGTGCGGATCGGGTCTGGCTTCCCCGTCCCCCTGGGGCTGTCTGCTTGGCCTGATCTGGCTGCTTTTGCATCCTGACTCCCCCAGGGCCAGGCTGAGGTGTCCTGTGTCCCTCATGGGGGGCCTGGCGCAGGGCTGCAGCACCCGGGTTTCTGGTCACGGCGGTGGGATGTTGGCGTGGGAACGGGGGTCTGAGGGTGCAGGCCAGGGCTATGCTCAGGGAAGTTGGGGTTGCCTTGACCCCGCCTCTTGAGGAACCAGGGGAGCCCGGAAAGGCGCTGTGGGCAAACCCAAGCCCTTGGGCCTGGCCAAGGGCTGGGGCTTCCAAGGGCTGCCCCTGGGGCCTCTGACTCCCTAGCCCGGGACTAGGCAGGGTGGGAAGGTTGTTAGGGGCTTGGGGGCTGGGGAGGGACAAGCAGACCCCGGCCAGTGACCACCCTTGCCCTCCTGCCCAGAGGCCTGCACTCAGTTATTTTTGCCAAGCCATGACTCTCAGACTATGTTGGGGGCTCTGCAGGGCTGCTCTCAAGGAACATCTCAGGGAGGGGGCCGGGGTGTTTGAAGAGCTCCAGGCCCATGCCCTGGTTTCATCTCCGGCCAGCCCACTCCCAGCCTGGCCTTCCGCACACCCTCATTCTCACCCAGCCCCTATTGGGGTTTAGTGGTATGGCTAGGAGCCCAGGCTGTGGGTTCCCGTCCCAGCTACCCGCCTCATTCTCCATGTGCAGCCTTCAACACCCTGTTTTACGGCCATAAAATAGGCGTAACCATAGAACCTAATCTCACGTGGGACACATTCCACCTGCTGTGGTCTGCCGGCCAACAACATCCCTGCCCGGTCACATGAGGGCATAGATGCCCAGAGTGGGGGTCCTTGGGCTGGTTCTGCCACACTGATGCCTTCTCCTCCTGGCCCTTCTGATACCAGGCACGCGAGGTCTCCACCCTAAGCAAGTCATCTCTCCATGGGCATCCTACAATTCGATTCAGTTCTGATGCTCACTGCCGAGTTCACGCCGGGTCCCCTCCTCACTGCTGATGATTTGCTCGCATAGCTCCCAGAGCTCAGGAAAGCACTTGACTTGCCTGTTTCTTAAAAAGGATGTCACGAGCAATCAGATGAGGGGTCCCGGGTGCAGGGGCTTCTTCCCGTGGAGTTTGGGGCACAACCCCCTCTGCCACGTGGATGCGTTCACCTGCCCTGGAACTTTCTGAGTCCCTTGGTTAGGGATTTTGTGGAGGCCCCGTGTGCAGGCAAGGTTGGTTCAATAGGTGGCCATTGGTGATTCTCCCCCAGGGCCGAGGGTGTGGCTGAAAGTCCCTCCTTCCTCAGCCCCCAGCCCCATCCTGAAGCCACCTGTGAGCCTGCAGTCCCAGGCCTCGTTGGCGAGCCCAAGTGTGGTGGGAAGGCCTTCCTCTTCCTCTGGCCCTTGCCTCTCAGGAAGTTACAGGCTTTTTAAATTTTACTTTGTTAAGATTTATTATTTTAGAGAGAGAGCAGGGGGGAGGGGCAGAGAGAGTGTCCTAATCAGACTCCGTGGTAGGTGCGCCTGACACAGGGCTCGATCCCACCCCAAGATCACGATCTGAGCTAAAACCAAGAGTCGGTCACCCAACCAACTGAGCCACCCGGCTCCCCAGGAAGGTACAGACTTTTAAAAGGGGCCGGGGCCCGGGGCCCGGGACACACATTCCCTATTACCTCAGTGCTGCAGGCACCTCATGACTGGCCCACCAGCCACCCTCCCTGCTCTCCTCAGATTTACCTGTCCCCAGCAGCAGAGACCGTGGGAATTTCTTAAAAACAAGCCTTCCTGACCTCACAACATCCCCAGGTTCTGTCTCCTGCCCACTTTGTGCTTCTCTCTCCAGCAAGAGCCCCAGGAAGAGCCAAACCCCGACTGCCTCCCACGGCTAGCCTTTCCCTCCTACCGGCACCAGCCAGGCTCCGCCCTCCTGTCCCCAGACCGGTCATAGTCTCTGTCCTCCTCCCCCTCGGGCAGTGTCTCACTGGCCCAGCCCCCTCCTTCTCCTGGGAACTTCTTATGGGACCAGCCTCCCCTCCCACCTCTCACCCCTCCCCTGGTGCCCAGGCTGGGTCCTCCGGCCTCTTCCCTCCCCAGTCTCTCTCCTCCCGGGCAGCCTCGTCCACTCTCCCCGCCCCCACCCCGGTCTATGGCAGGACGATGCCCACAGTCCTGTCTCCAGCTTGGGCCTCCCCTGATTTCCGGACTCGGGGTCCGGCTGCCCCGCTACGTCTCCACTTAGATATTGGTGAGGCATCCCAAACATAGTGTGTCCTTAGGATTTCTCATGTTACCTCCCAAAGCTGCTCCTCCCGCAGGAAGTGGGAACTATCATTCCAGGGGCTCAGCCTAAAAACATCGGGGTTGAATCAGTTTAAAATCTATCCCAGATCTCTTATTTGCCCACAGCCACCACCATCACCTGCTTGGACCCGCCCAATCCCCTCTGCCCCGCCCCCCGCCCCCACCTTCCTTCCCCCAGTCCGTCCTCCCCGCAGCAGCCACCAGAGGGCGCCGGTGAGCACCGGAGCCAGGTCCCTCCCTCCCTGGGGGAAAAGCCCAAGTCCTCCCCAAGGCCCACAAGGCCCTGCACGACCCGCCCCTGCCCTGCCCCTCTCTGTCGCCCACTCTGCTCCAGCCAATCAGGCCTCCTCAATGTTCTTCCAACAGACCAGGCCCAATCCTGCCCCAGGACTTTCGCATGTGCTGTTTACTTGGAACTTTTTTCCTTCCCCATATGTTTACTCCCTCAATGAAACATTTGCTCTTTTGTTCAAACATCACCTCCTCACTGAGGCTTGCTGGAGCACTTGCACTGACATCATGACCTCCTAATGTTCCTTTATCCTGTTCCCTGCTTTCTTTTTCTCCATAGCATCTATAGTTTCCTGCACACTGTTTTCTCCACTAGAATAAGCACCATGTGAGCAGCGTTTTGTCTGCTTTGTTGTCCATGACATGACAGCGGTGTGGTGCTAAAGGAGCAATCTGGAAAATAAAAACAAAGCCCTAGTCTGTAGCGTTTGCCAGTCCCCATAGTTTAAATCTTGCCACAATGGGGCCCCTGGGTGGCTCAGCCGTTAAGCGGCTGCCTTCGGCTCAGGTCATGATCTCAGGGTCCTGGGATGGAGCCCCGCATCGGGCTCCCTGTTCAGCGGGGAGCCTGCTGCTCCCCACCACTCATGCTCTGTCAAATAAATAAAATCTTAAAATAAGTAAATAAATCTTCCCACCATGGTCCACTCGTGCAGTTGCTGACCATGACTTCTGTAGTCAGCACCCACGGGCTCCTGCACATCACTAAGTGGATCCCTAGCACAGAGACTTGCCAGGTAAATATTTGAGGAATGCCCGTCCGCAGGGGCGCTGCTTAAACAGTGGTGCATTTATACACCAACAGCCAGACCCTCAGAGGGATGGGAAGACCTTCCTGTGTTACAGGAAAGCAGTCCAAGATTGACCTCCAAAACTCGAAGCAGGCGAAGCCGACTCGTGCAATCTCATTTGCATAAATGGAGTTACGTATGTAAATTACACATGGGTGACTTTTTAAAAAAATATCCAAGCATTTACCCAAAGTACTTTCAATCTTATACTTCCCTGTGCTACTTGGAATGTTTCACCATGGTATTTACTTTGACATTTATTCGGGACGGTGACGGTGGCCCCTTCAGAGGGAGCAAACAGCCTGCCCAAGGCGGCTGCTTTACCCGGGGACAGAATTCGCCTGGCCACTCTGTTCTGCTCTTGGCTTTCTCTTGCTTCCTGGGCCAGGCAGAAAGCATAAGGCACTGGGGCGCGTGGGTGGCTCGGTTGGTTAAGCGACTGCCTTCGGCTCCGGTCATGATCTCAGGGTCCTGGGATCGAGCCCCGCATCGGGCTCCCTGCTCGGCGGGAAACCTGCTTCCCCCTCTCCCACTCCCCCTGCTTGTGTTCCCTCTCTCGCTGTCTTTCTCTGTGTCAAATAAATAAATAAAATCTTAAAAAAAAAAAAAAGCATAAGGCACTGAGGCAGGTGCACCTGCGTGGCCGGATGTTCCCGATTTTAAGGAAGGACAGAGCAATTGATTTGACATACCATCTCTCATTTAAGAGATGTATGGGGCGCCTGGGTGGCTCAGTCGTTAAGCGTCTGCCTTCGGCTCAGGTCACGATCCCAGGGTCCTGGGATCGAGCCCCGCATTGGGCTCCCGGCTCAGCGGGAAGCCTGCTTCTCCCTCTCCCACTCCCCCTGCTTGTGTTCCCTCTCTCACTGTGTCTCTCTCTGTCAAATAAATAAAATCTTAAAAAAAAAAAAAAGAGATGTGCGTGGGGTGCCTGGGTGGCTCAAGGTCAAGTGTCTGCCTTTGGCTCAGGTCATGGTCTCGGGGATCCAGGAATCGAGCCCAGTGTCTGGCTCCCTGTTCCGCCAAGAGTCTGCTGCTCCCTCTCCATCTGCCCCTCCCCGCCCTTCATGTGTGCACGTACTTTCTCTCAAGAAGATAAATTTAAAAAAAAATGTGGGCCATTAAAAACATAAAAATTCCATGCATAACAAAGAAGTCACTTTTAACAGACCAACTATTGGTTTAAACATTCAGGTGTTCATTTCACAAATATTTATTGCACACCTACTGTGTGGCGGGCGGTCCCAGGCACAGAGGGCACAGAACGAGATAGTCTCTGGTCTCCTGGAGCTGACGTCCTGATTTTTTTTTTTTTTAAGATTTTTTTTTAAGTGATCTCCACACCCAACATGGGGCTTGAACTCATAATACCGAGCTCAAGAGTCACCTGCTCTACCGACTGAGCCAGCCAGGCGCCCCCTGATATTATTTTTTTATTGTCTTCCTATGGGTTTGAGAGCTGACTCCAGATTGACTTTGCGATAACCTTGGCTGGCCAGCAAGGACACCATCTCGACCGTGTTTTGTGGCTCAGGCTAATACTCACGCAGGGCCTCCCCAGGGGCCAGGCGCTGTGTTGACTCTGGAAGGCTCCCAGGCAGAGTGCCAGGTGTGATTGGCCCCCAGGATGTGCTGGGGGTAAAGAGATAGACCCAAGGATGCAGGAAGCAGATAATGGGAAGCCACACCCAAAAGCAAGACCTGTATACGTCAGGAAACTTGGAATCTTGAACCTACAGACCTGCGACAGACTGATAGCAGGACAGACATCTGTGCTAAACGCAGACATCCCACGCCTTCCGTTCTGCGGCTCCTTTACACCTGAGCAAGTCCAAGCTCAGTGTCAGCAGCGCCCTGCTCCCTCTAAGCCCTCTGGAGAAGGATCCTCCCTGTCTTCTCCAGCTTCCGGTGTTGCCGGCAATCCTCCGCCTTCCTTGGCTTGTGGACACATCTCTCCAGTGTCTGCCTCGTCCCCACATGGCCTTCCCCTCTTTCTCTATGTCTGTGTCCAGATTCCCCTCTTATAAGCACACCGCCCACTGGATGCTGGGCCCACCCCCACTCTGGTATAACCTCGTCCTAACTTGCTGACTGCAGAGACCCTATTTCCAAATAAGGGTCCATTCCCAGGTACTGGGGGATGCCTTTTTGGGGGATGCAATGAAACCCATACCCCTTTGTTATACTTCTGATGTCAGGTTGGGGGTCGGCCCAGCCCCTGCCCCAAGCCAGGCTGAGTGAGAGAGAATTCATCTGGGCTCCTGCTCTGCCTCTTCTCACTGCCCAGGGCAGACCTCAGGAGCGACTTACAGAATGTTTGCCAGGCTCTGTCACCCCTCTGGACTTGTAGTTTGTCAAAAATAGGAACCTCTGCTTTAAAAAAAAATTGGGAGCGCCTTGGTGGCTCAGTTGGTTAAGTGTCTGCCTTTGGCTCAGGTCATGATCCTGGGGTCCTGGAATCGAGTCCCGCATCGGGCTCCCTGCTTAGTGGGGAGCCTGCTTCTCCCTCTGCCCCTCCCCTTGCTTGTGCCTGCACTGTCTAAAATAAATAAAAATAAAATATTTTTAAAAAAATAAATAAGTGGAACCAGAGAGAGGAAAGTGTTTGTCAAGCAGTGTGGCACGTGAGCCCCAAATTGAAGGGGATGCCAAAAACCTCAGCACATAAGTCAGTAATATTTTCATGCATTTTTTTCTTTTGAAAAATCGACATGGGGGCGTCTGGGTGGCTCAGTCGTTAAGTGCCTGCCTTCAGCTCAGGTCATGATCCCAGGGTCCTGGGATCGAGCCCCGCATCGGGCTCCCTGCTCCACGGGAGGCCTGCTTCTCCCTCTCCCTCTCCCCGATTGTGTTCTCTCTCTCTCTGTGTCTCTGTCAAAAAAATAAATAAAATCTTAAAAAAAATCGACATGTATGTTGAGATCATTGTAGAGCTGCATTGCAGATGTAAGAAATAATCCAGAAGGCCCAGTGCAACCTTCACCCAGTTTCCCAGCAGTAGCCGGGTGCAAAACACACGCAAACCCCTAGCATAATATCATGACCAGAATGTTGGCGCTGATGTGATACACCCATCTTGTTCAGATTTCTCCAGTGTTACTTGGACTTGGGTATGCATTTTTGTGTATTAAGTTCTGTACCATTTTATCACTGTGTAAGTTTGTGTGTCCATCAGCACAATCATAATACAGAACAGTGCCCACATCACGAGTGTGGCAGGGCTGAATAATGACCCGCCCCCAAAGATACCCGCTCCCTAATCTGTGTGCTATAAAAGGAACTTTGCAGATGGGAGTAAGTTTCGAATCCCGATGTGGGAGTGACCCTGGGTTCCCCAGGGGGCCCGGCGTCCTCACAAGAGGGAGGCAGAGGGTGGGAGTCCCAGAGATAGATCCTGTGCTGCCGGTGGTGAGGATGGAGAGGGAGCCGCGGGCCAGGGATGTGGGGCTTCTGGAAGCTGGAAGAGGCAGGATCGGGTCTCCCTGGGGCCCCGGAAGGGACCACCCCTGCCCACACCTGGGTTTTACTCCGGAAGACTCATTTCAGATTTCTGACCTCCAGAATGGTGAAATAACAGTTCCGTTGTGCTGAGCTAATAAGTTTGGCGTGACCCGTTTCAACAGCAGTGGGAAAACCACACTCAGGGATCTCCCGTGCTATCCTTTCATAAGCCCCCACATTCCTCCCTCATTAATGAAATATTTTTAAAAATCAAAACTAATGCAAAAAAAAAAATCCAAACTTAAGTAAAGACAGGATCCAACTTTGACCTCGCACAAGCCCCCCTCCCTGGCCTCAGCCAAATCCCAGCCCTGTCAGACCCCAAGATCAAGGGTCACATGCTCTACCGACTGAGCCAGCCAGGTGCCCCACTTCATTTGACATTTATTGATTTATTCTGTGCCAAGCACTGCTCTGCACCTTCTTTGTTCAGTAGAATTTTCTACGATAGACATATTCTATGTCTGCATCACTGAGTATGACAGCTACTAGCCAGAGGGGGCTGGGGGCCATGGAGCATTTCAAAGGTGGCCAGTGAGGGGCGCCTGGGTGGATCAGTCGTTAAGCGTCTGCCTTCGGCTCAGGTCATGGTCCCAGGGTCCTGGGACCGAGCCCCGCATCGGGCTCCCTGCTCTGCAGGAAGCCTGCTTCTCCCTCTCCCACTCCCCCTGCTTGTGTTCCTTCTCTCGCTGTCTCTGTGTCAAATAAATAAATAAAATCTTAAAAAAAAATAAAAATTAAAAAAATCCGTTCTGTAGCTACACTGGCCACCTTTGTTTCTTTTTTTTAAATTTATGAGATTAAATTATGGCTGAAGCATGGAGATTAATTTATGAGATTGCCGGCAATCCTCCACCTTCCTTGGCTTGTGTCCAGATTCCCCTCTTATAAGCACACTGCCCACTGGATGCTGGGCCCACCCCCACTCTGGTATAACCTCGTCCTAACTTGCTGACTGCAGAGACCCTATTTCCAAATAAGGGTCCATTCCCAGACACAGAGAAAGAGGGGAAGGCCATGTGGGGACGAGGCATAAAAAATAATCTCCAGGGCGCCTGGGTGGCTCAGTTGGTTAAGCGACTGCCTTCAGCTCAGGTCATGATCCTGGAGTCCCGGGATCGAGTCCCGCATCAGGCTCCCTGCTCAGCGGGGAGTCTGCTTCTCCTTCTGACCCTCCCCCCTCTCATGCTCTCTATCTCATTCTCTCTCTCAAATAAATAAATAAAATCTTTAAAAATAATAATAATAATAATAATCTCCATGCTTCAGCTCTAGGCAGACTGGAATTCTTTTTTTATGACCGTTTTTACTGAGATACAATTCACATACTCTAAAATCCACTCAACGTGTATAATTCACTGGGTTTTAGTGTGTTCAGAGCTATGCAACCATCATCACATCAATTTTAGAACACTCCATCACCCCAGAAAGAAAGTTCCTAGCAGTCACTCCCTATGCCTTTTCGTCCCTCACCCCCAAGGTCCCGGCAACCACCAACTTACTGTCTTTACAGATTTGCCCGGACATTGTGGACATTTCATATAAGCGGGGAAATACAGGACAACACAATGGCCTTTTGTGTCCGGCCTCTGTCACGGGGCATCGTGTTTGCCAGGTTCATCCACGCGGCAGGGCGTTCAGCGCATCACTCCTTTTTACCGCCACGCGACATGGCACGACACAGATACACCGCCTTTTGTCCACCCAACCATCCGCTATAGACACCCGGGTTGTTTGTACTTTTTGGTTATTGTGAATAACTCTCTGAACATCCGTGTAAAAATGTTTATGAGGACACGACTTCAGTTCTCTTGGGTAGATGGATAGCTAGGAGAG
>NC_058403.1:212010480-212010789 GCF_002201575.2 Neomonachus schauinslandi | reverse complement strand
CGTGGCGGCCGCACGCAGCGCGCCGGCGCGGGGGCGTGGCCGGCCGCGGGAGCGCGCGCGGCGGAGGAGGGCTCCGGGAGGCCGCGGAACAGCGACCGCCGCCATATTAAGGAGCGCGGAGCCTGGGGTCCCGTCGGCGGCGGCCGCGGCAGGACCAGTGGAGCTGCGGGCGGCGGTGGCCGGCGCGGCGCGGCGCCGGGAGAGGCGGGGTCGGCGGAGCCAGCGGGCGACCGGAGCGAGCCAGGTGAGGCGGCCGGGGTGTGGGGACCCGCCCCCCGGGCCCGAGCCGCGACCCCCCCCCCCCCCGCC
>NC_058403.1:211975735-212010380 GCF_002201575.2 Neomonachus schauinslandi | reverse complement strand
GGCCCTCCCCGGGGCCCCCCCCCCCTCCGCCCCGACACCGAGCCGGCGGCCCCCACGCTCGGGTCCTCCGGGAGCCGGCCAGCCCCCCTGAACGCCGCCCCCCGTGCCGAGCTAGGCCCGGGGTGACCTCCGCATGTCACTCCCGTCTTCACCCCCCAAACCCGGCCCTGCATGAGCGCCCCAGCCCGAGCCACCTGCAGCCCGAGCCCTACCCCCGCAGCTCGCGTCCGAGGTCCGCTTATAAACGGGGCGGAGCTGTCCCCCAGAACGGCTCTTCATCTCTGGCCTCTCGAACCCGCCTCTTCCAAATTGGACCATCCCAGCTCAGGCCCTGCCCGGATCGAGACTGCCCCCCATGGCTGTCACGACACAGCCGGGCTCGAAGCAGGCCCCCTTCCCCCGCTTTGTGGCCCCTGAAACAGGTAGACGGAGGTGTGGAGACCTTGTCTGTGTGGGCACTCCTCTGGGTTCCTGGCACCCAGAAGCACTTAGGCATTGCCGTTTGAGTGCATCAGTGACCCCCCTTGCTCCCAACCCCACTGCCTTCTGCGCCCCCAGCCTCCCAGCTTGACCCTTTCCAGCTGCCATCCAGCCCGTGTCAAGCTCTCCATGTGGGCCCTGACCCCACCAAAATCTGAGACGATCTGTCTCTGCCCAGCTACCCTCCCATCCCGGAACATCCTGCCTTTTCCTGTAAGCACCCGCCCGACAGCCGGAGCCCCCAGGTGTGGAGTGTTTCTTCCCATCACAGCTATGTTCCCGCACTAAAAACTGCAGACCCCCACCCATTGGTCCTGCACTGTCTAGACCTGCCCCCAACCCAAAGCCGGAGACCCTCCGCTGTGCAGCTGTCTAGCCTAGACCTGTTTCGTTTTCCCCTCTTCTTTTCCCCTGGAAATCCTCCTCTCATTCAGGTGCCTGTCATGCTGGGAGCTAGCCCCCCACCCCCACCCCACTCCAATTCACAGAGTGATGACCTCATGCCTCCCTCTGGTGAGGCTACACCACACCCTCCGTCCCTCCCCGCCGCGCCCCTCCAACTTCTTACTATACTTTAGATGGGGAGGATTTACCAAAAGAAAAACAATCCATCTCAACATACACAGCTGTTCCCCTTACCCCAGATTGGGGATAGGTGAGAAGGTCTTTGAAATGAAGGAGGTTGGGTGGTCTCTCCTGGAGGGGGGAGGGGATTTGCACACCAGAGGCTGATGAGATCTCCTGGGGACGGTCCCCAGAATGGTGCATTGTCCCCTAGAACGCATCCTAGGCTGTTGTTCGTGCAGAATTTCTCATGGGCCATCTTGGCCTTTGAGGTCATGGGCCCTTCTGTTTCAACAGAAACTGCGAGACTGGCGTGCCTTCTGAGCCCCAGAGTGCACGCAGGTGTGCTGGTTGTTACAGGCCACTTTCTGAGTGAACAGGGTTCCATTGCTCCAGGAGGGTTTTGTTGGGGATTATGGGCTCTCCCCCTCTGAAAACCAGGCTTCTGGCCCTTGGACAGCTCTTGGCTCAAAGGACAGTTGCTTTGCTGGGTGGTGGGCAGTGTCCAGGGAGCTAGCTGTGCTGGCCATTTGGGCCCCGTGACTCTCTCCCCGGGGAAATCTCAGACCCTGTGGCCCAGCCGGTGGCAGTGGCTGTTTGGGGCTAGGGGAGAAGTGCCTGGAAGCAGATGGGGAGGCGATGAGTCTTCAGAAGCCAGTCTGCCTCCATTCTCACACGAGGCCCTCTCTTTCAGCAGGAAATCTCCCGGTGCTGTTTGTTGGGGCCTCTGGCCTGGCAGATTTGGGGACCAGAGTGGGGTTGGTCATGGGGACCTTTTGCTTGGTAACACTGAGCAGCAGGGTGAGGATCCCAAATGGTTCTGTTTGGAGGGCCGATCCTGGAGACTCATGTCAGGTGTCAGGATCAAGGGACTTGGTCTTTAGGAACCAGCGAAATGGCACTGCCGTTGTAATTCTGTTCTAGAGCAGAGGTTCTCCACTGAAGACATTGGTGCTGTCTGGGGGTGTCTGGTGATCACGACTGGGGGTGCTCCTGGCATCGAGTGGGTGGGGTCAGGGATGCTGCTGCCCCACCCCTCCGCCCAGTGCTCAGGATGGCCCCGAATATCAGCAGTGCCGAGGGGGAAGATCTGGGACTGGAGTTCAGTCCAAGAGCCCTGTGAGGGCAGGGACTCTGCGCCCCATAAGACTGGAGCTCAAGAACCCTGGCTTGAGTGGGTGCTAAAGGGCAGGGACAGCCAGAGGGTAGGGTGTGTTTGGCCCATTCCGGGAGTTGGCACAGGGAGCTGATGGCCTTCAGAGCGTGGGAGGGAATAGTAGGCTGCCCCTCTTCTGCCTAGCAGCTTCCCGCCGTCCAGTTTCTGATCCATCACAGGCCCCAGCAGCCTCCCCCTTGTCAGGTCCACTCGTCACTGCCCTGGCCAGCTCTCACTCCACCTGCCCAAGATTTGGTGCATGCGGAGTGGCTGCAGGCGGTGGGTGGTTGGAGCCGGGCGCATCCTGCGGCTCGCACACAGTCAGGGCTCCTTCTCGTGCGGCATTGACGTTCCAGACAGGGGACATTCGTGCCCCCAACCGCCATGCATCCTTGTGTCCTTGGCAAGTGACTGCTTTCTCCTACTGTGGCTCCCTCACCTGAGATTGGGACAGGAGCACACGACTCGGCCCTGCAGCCTCGAGTGGCTTAGTCCTCGACCCCCGAAAGTGGACTGTGGACTCCACTCTCTTCCTGGCTTCCTACACCTTCCCGTCAGCGAGCAGGCTCCTTCACTGGCTCTCCTGTTCATTATTTGCTGAATTTTTGTTGTTAACAGATCTATTCAGAAAGAATTCCCATGCCATGTGATTTAGTGATTTAAAGTACACAGTTCAGTGGTTTCCAGCTTTTGCATCTATCCCATTAATTCCAGAACGTTCTCATCCGAACAAACCTCCTTCCCTTTACCTATCAGTCCTCTGCCCTCCCCAGCCCCGGCAACCACTGCCCCATTTTCTGTCAGGAGGAGCCTGCTCTGGACGTGTCACCCACGTGGACTCACACCCCGTGTGGCCTTCCGTGTCTGGTTCCCTCCCTGAGCGTCGAGGGCTTGGGGTCCGTCCCCGGGGCCGCGCGTGTGGGCGCCTGGCCCATCCGAGGCCGAGTGCTGTGCTGCGTGGTGGATGGACGCTTGGACTGTGTCCACCTTTTGCCTGTTGGGACGAGAGCCGCTGCGAACCGTTGAGTGCAGGTTCCTGTGTGGTGACCCTTGTTTTTGATCTGAGCTCTGATGCTTCTCTGCTCTCGGCACACTTTCTTGGCGGGCACACTTCACTTCCTGTCCTCGTTTGCTGCTGCTGCCCGAGGCTGGCTCCAGAACTCCAGGCCCACGTGGCCAGTGCCAGTCAGCATCTGGACGTCCTCCAGGCACCTGGGTTGAGTTAGCCCAGAAGAGGTCACTCTTTCCTTGAACCTTTCCCGCGCCCGGCCTCTCGGGACCGCCCGCTTCCTCACCTGGACCGGCAGGCATGGTCCTGCTCCCCCCGCTCCCCAGTGCTCTGCCCGGTCTGCGCGTGAGGCCGCCTTCAGTGCACAGAGGCACAGCTCCTGCCGCTCCCCGCTCCCCGTGCTGCCCCACCCCCCTGCCACTAGCCCGGGGACGCCGCCCGGGAGCCTGCTCTTCTGGCTGGCCTTACTTTTCCCTCTTCCTGCCCCCGGCCCGGCCTCACCCAGCCTCCCCGAACCTCTGTGCAGTTCTCTAGGGCAGCAACCGCTCCTTCCAGATCCCTGTGCCTTTTTGCACATGCTCTGTCCAGAGGAAGGAACCACCGGTTTGTGCGGGATGCATCAGGCTGTATTTGCGCAGTGCCCTACAATAAGGAGTAAGCAGAGGCGGGCTGGGTCGGAGGTGGCATCGGGGGAGGATGAGGGAGCAAGGGCAGGGGCAGACTGCTGCGCGGAGCTTGTCTGTCTGCACTTACGGAAGGCTGAACAGTAAGAGAAAGGTCAGCGCTGGTCTCTTGAGCCTGAGGGAAACCACTCTTCCCCCTGAGGATTCCTGTAAACCAGGGGTTCTCCACTGGGGGCAATGTCTGGGGCTATTTATGGTTGTCACGGGGGGGGGTGTTCTGGCATCGAGTGGGTGGGGGCCAGGAGTGCTGTTCAACCCCCTGCCATGCCCATGACAGCCCCCCACAGAGAATGACGTGGCCCCGGTGTCACCAGTGCCAGCAGATGGGGTTGGGGGTCCTTGCCCTAAACGTACTAGGTTTTAGGGTTTTCCTTCTGCCCCTACCTGGGACCCAGAAGTGGGATCCATGGCGAGACATATTGAGGAAGCACTTTCTGATGCTCAAGGCTGCCTGTGAGAGGGTGAGCTCCTCGTCCCTGCAGGTGTGCAAGCAGATGCCATTGTGCGGGGGCTCACTCCGAACCCCTTTAAGGCCCATCCAGCCTTGAGATCTGGCTCTCTGACATAAACCACAGCTGCAAACACGTACATGAGCATAAATCGTTTGGGTGCTGTTGCCAAGTCATCCTTCCTTTGCGTAGGGGTTTGCGTGCTCTGGGCTGCTGCGGACCCTGACGGCCTCGTGGGCTGGATGTCTCACCCCATCACACGGAGAATGGGCGTCTTGCAGCGCCAAGGGGTGGGAGGCAAGCGGCCTCACCTTGGGCACATTTCTGGGGCTTCGTGCAGCAGTGCCTGCCTGGGGAGCCGCAGTGTCTCTCGGGCCGTTGTCACAGGCTGGAAAGGGAGAGCCTTTGGTCCAGAAAGCCATGTCCTCTAGACTGCCAGCCTGGGGCAGGGGCAGGACTCCTTGGTGAGCCCCAGGGCCTGTCTGCACAGAGCGAGTGGGGAGTCAGCCTTAGTTGAGTGACTGCACGCATGCTGGAACGTGCTCCTCGGGGGCCCCGACCTCCAGGCCTCCCCAGAACTAACTTGACCCTCAGGCTGATGCACATCAGCCCCGGAGGGGAGGCACGTTGTCTCCCTGTCCTGTGTCAGGCGCGGTCCTTTTTGATTCCAGTTCTTTTGGGCCTTGTCTTTTGCTGTAGTGAGAGGCGACGGACCACTAGCTCATCGGGTTCCCTCTGCTGGGTGGGGCCTCCCTGTTCAGAAGTCCCTTTCGGAGCCCAGGAGCCTAAGTTCTAGTCGATGTCTGGAGACCACGGCCAGGCCTCCCACCACCAGCCTCACGTCTTTTAGTGACTGCAGTCTTCCCTCCTCGGGGTGGGGGGGTGGGGGGGTGGGGGGGCGCTGTGCTGAGGGAGGAGAAGGGGCTCCACCTGGCCCCCAGCCTACTGCTGTGGCCGCCAGGGCACCTCCCTTGCCACATAGCCCATACACGCTGCAGCTGGAGGAGCAGGAAGCAGACCCATCTGGAGGCTGTTGTGCACCTGTCCCCGAGCCGGGGGGATCAGCCACCCCTTCCTAGCATCTCCTCTGGGTCAGGCCCTCCACTAGCTGCTTCACGGAAGTCCCGCCCACTTTCGTAGCACCGTAGGTGGTGTTCTCCCGTTAACCCAGGTCGGAGAGAAGTTGCTTGCCCAGAGCTACTGGGCCAGTAGGAATGGAGGCTGGGACTCAAAGCCAGGTGTGTCCTTCTCTGGAGCCAGCCCCCCCCGCTCGTTCTCTGATAGACCTTTCTAGGACGGCGTGGTGTTTGGGTTGACCGGTGGTGGGGGAAGGAGCTGTGAGGGCTGGTTCCAAGCCTGCCTGAGCTGAGGCAGAAGCAGCAAAGCCAGAGGCTTGCATGTGAGCGGAACATTGGACAACTCCCCCTTTTTCTAGTTGGGTCTTCCTCATGTGGTACTTCCCCAGCCTTTTAGAGAAAGGCTGAGAAAAATACAACCAGCCCCTGGGCGCCCGGCAGGACGCTCTCATCTTCTGCAGGAGGAAAGAGCTGCTAGTCAGGTCGTCTGGAAGTGCCAGGAGCTACCCCGGGGTCTCCTGCAGCCTCCGCCGGTGGATCTCTCCCATGGGTGCCTGCGTCTCTGGAGATTTCAAGGGCCTCGCGAAGGGCTGTGCCCCTTGGTGACAGTTCCCAGGGAGCCCCCAGCCATTTACCAGCATATTGCTAATCGGTGGATGGTTCCCGCAAGAACCAGCCAGCGGATATTCACATGTGATGTGACGCCCCACTCCAGAGCAGGCCTTCGCTCCGGTGCTGGGCCTGGGGACCCTCCCACCTGGGGGAGTGTCGTGATGTGAGCAGCCATGGGCAGGAGGGTGAGCGTGGGTGCTGGGGCTACATTTCCTGGGGAGGATCCCAGCAGGTTCCTCCTTTGTGAAGGGGAGGGAGCATTGCACCTGGGGGCAGAATTAAGTACAGGACCTGGAGCTACACTGGCCCGCTGCTGTCATTGTCCCACGGGGCCAGGAGCAGTATCCTGCTCACCTGGGACCCTGGGCCCACACGGGATGGGGCAGGTGGGTGGTAGCAAGTGCCACCTGACCTCTACCTGTTGGCAGATACGGCTTCCCCCACAGAAGCTGGAGTTACCCTCACCCAGGACAGTTTTGCTGGGGGACTCTGGGTGGTGTCAAGAACATCTGTGGTCGTCACAACGGGGAGAGCCTCTGGTGTAAATAATTTCATAGGTAGCCACATCCAGACCGGCGTCACCCTCAAAACACCCGAGTTACAAAAGCCCTGTTGTGGGGGCTGTTTCATTCCTTTGGCTTTTGCTGAAGAGCCTTACAACATCTAAACCAGGAGGGACCGGTTTTTCGAGATGAGCAGGACCTTGGAGGACTTGAAATTTGGTGAGCGCTTCTGGAAGCAGAGTGCTCCGTTTTGGGGGCCCCGGGGCCCGGCATGAACTTGGGAGGAGATGTGGGTGCGCTGTGCTGCCCCCAGACCTGGAGGGGAGACTGTTGCATCTCCATGCCGCCGCCCTTGCTGTGCCCCCCCTCCCCGCAGCCGCCCCCACTCCAGGAGGCTGGGAGACGTTTGGAGGCGCTGTGTGCTGTGTCCTCGGTCCTTGCTCACACCAGGCCCAGCCCACGTGTTTTGTCGTCTCCCTCATCAGCTCGCCTTCCTGGCCTGGTCCCAGAGTCTCTGTCCCTCAGCACTGTGCACATTCTGGCCGGACCACTCGGGGGGGGGGGGTGGCTGAGCAGCAGCCCCGGCCCCCACCCCTAAGTTCCAGGAGCACCCCAGTCGTGACAACCACACAAGTCCCCAGACACCGCCCCATGTCCCCTGGGGGGCAGGATGGCCCCAGCGAGAACCACCGGCTCCTACCTAGAGTGGGCCGTCTCTGCCGAGTGCTCGGTGGGTGGAAACCATGTGAGCAGCGCACTGCGGGGCTGGTTGGGTGAGGTCAGGGGCTAGCGGGGAGCTGCAGAGAAGGCTGCGCCCTGCTCCATGACTGCTGGTGGGGATCGGCTTGCTCTCAGAGAGCTCTGGGCCTGGGGTGAGTGAGGAGCGGAGCATGGCCAGTGCACGGGAGGGCAGCCCTGGTGCTTGGGCGACCCCTGACCCATGCAGACCCCTGCTTTCGCTGTGAGGGAACCTCACTGTTGTCCTGTGAGGTGACGGGGCTGCTGCCTGTCTCCCAGAAGAGCGGGCTTGGAGGTTGGAAGCTTGTCTGGGACAGTGGCCTGAGGTGGGTCTCCTGGCTCTTCGTCCTGGGGGCCACGTTGGGGGAAAGAGGAGACCCCCTTCTTAAGGGTTGGCTTGGTAGGTGGGCAGGTCCCCCAGGGACAGTACCCAGTGGAGGGGACAGTGGCAGCAAGTGACCGAGGGCTTTGGCCCCCACTCACCTGACCTGGACACCAGCCTCCCCGGTCAGCTGGGGGAGCTTGGGGGGCGCTCACTGCTGCCTTCCCGGCTCTGTCTCGGGCTCGGCCTGCGGACGGCCCGTGCTCCGGACTGCTCGCTAACAGAAGAGTCACCGCAGGCTCGCAGATACTTTATTAGGAAGTTCTCAAGTGTGCGGTGAAGGCGGCCGAATGTTGGGTGCCCTGCCAGCCATGCTCCACCCCTGGGCCAGGGCCTCAGAGTCCAAGAAGTGCAAACAGACACGCTCGGGGAAGCAAGGCTCCTTCCTGTCCTGTTGTCCCCCACCCCCAGTTCCTCTCCCCTGAGCTGACCTGTGCTACTGGGTTCTTCCCCCGCCCTCCGGAAGTAGCTTGTTGGCACGGAGCTGCGCTCAACGTGCGTGGGGCTCGCTGACCGCCCCCTCCCCCACTGCCCTCCCACTGCCCTGTGCCCTAGTGGGGACAGGAGCCTCACGTCAGCCCTCGCCTTCCGCTCCCACACGCAGCCTGCAGACAGCGTCCTTGTCCACGTGATATTGCACACACAACTATTACGGGCGAATTCTTGGAAGTAGAGACACCGCATCAGAGAGGATGTGCGTTTTAAATTTGGAAAGCAGCTGCCAAATTGCCTTCCTTGGAAGTCGGGTCTCAGCTCCTGCCAAGGAGCGCGCGTGCCTGCCTTCTGCGTTGGCCTGGGCGGCCGGGCTGTGTCAGCTGCCTGGAAGCTCGGGGCTAGGGACCTGCCGCCCTCCGGCTGCCGGCCAGGGTGCGCGTTGCTCTCAGGAACGCCATGCTCACACCCTTCACCGCTTCGGTATCTCCCAAGGCTGGCAGGTATTTTTCCCGCTTGTGTCGTCTTTTTAAATAAAACCGTTTGTGGTTTGTCTTGTCTTGTGGACGCTTTTCGTTTCTCCTGGGACTTGCTGTCCATGTGACAGATCAACCCTGCCGGCCTCACAGGGAGTCACCTGGGGACATAAGCATGGTGGCCTTGCTCTGTGAATGGGGGGCTCTGTTTTCCACTGGAAGCGAGCTTGCCTGGGCTGAGAGGTTTAGACCCCCGTAGCCCACAGTGTGACCATTCCGGTGCTGAAACCCCTCATTCCCTCGCACCCAGAGCCCCACCGGCCCTGAGCAGCCCTACTGGGGGAGAGCAGGGAAGGGGCATCCGCTGAGCATATGGACTGAGCATGGCCTTCACCTGGCCCCCCTCAGGGCTCTGTGTCTGGTGGGTGGTGGACAAGGCTTCAGCCAGGGCCGGCCAGGGTTGACTCCACACACGGTTGGCAGAGGGATGTTAGCTGCTTCTCTGGTCCTTGTTTCCTTGTCTGCAAGGTTGGAGGGGGCAGCTGCCTGGCCCAACTCTGGTAGAGTACCCACTGATGGTAGAACTGACCAGAACGGAGCCATGTGTCCCTTCTTCTTCCCTGCCAAAAATCCCACTGGGGATTCTCGGTCCTCGAAGTGGACGCTGGCCTCCTGGAACTCAGCCCCCGTTTGCATGTGGCCTAGGCTCCCCCTTGGGAAACACCATGTCTTCTGAATGGGCATTTCCAGCCTGGACAGAAACTCATGGCCATGCTGCCCCAGGAGTGGTCCCTGTGGTGAGGATACACGTTGGGGTTTGTCCTGGGGCAGGCCAGTAGGTGGGCTTGGAACTGGACAGGAAGGAGAGGCTGGGGAAGGAGCCTCACCCCCAGAGAAGTGAGGGAGGCTTGAGGGTCACAGCCATCCCCCACTTCTGGACTCCACTCTGTGACAAATGGGCTGAACCGGTCTGGGGACCTCTGCCAGGGCACACAGGGTACATGCAAGGTGGGGGGCTATGGCCAAGAAGGGGATTGCTGCTCCCACAGGTTTACCCCAGATGGAGGGCCTCAACCCCACTTCACTCACAAAGCAGGAGGCCCGCTGTGTGGCCCCGTGGGGACGACGGGGCTGGGGGAGCTCAGAGGAACCCCAGGCCCAGTGGAGGGAGGCCCCTGGGGGCAGGTGGGCACGGATGTCAGGCCTGTGGGCAAGAGCCCCTGTCCGTGCCCCCATGTGACCCTGGGGTGTTGCTGCCCCCGGCTCAGCCGTCACGCGTTCATGTGCGTGTGCGGCCGCGCACTGAGAGCGCCCACTAACGTGGTAACGGAACGTGGTGTGGGACACCCAGTGGTGACTAGGGGCCATGCTCATGTTCCTGTGAGTCTAATCCACCTGGCTTGGCTTTGGGCTGGACCACACCAGGCCAGCCCTCCATGTCCCCCCGTCGCAGGTGAGGGTCAAGAACTCAGCAGGCTCACGCTGGTCCTTCAGCCACGTGCTGTACCCGTCTGTCCGCCGCAGGCCCAGGAACCCATCAGAGAGGCCATTTGGGGATGTTGAAAGTAGGACTTAGGGAGGTTGGCCTGAATATCTCCTCGTGTGGCCACAGCTGGAGAGGTGTGAGTGGTGTTCCCCCAGGTCTGCTCCCTCCCGGGTGCCACAAAGCTAGTCCTTTCCTTGGGTGTCTTTGAAGAGTTTACTTATCTGAGAGAGAGCACAAGCAGAGGGAGGGGTGGAAGGAGAGGGAGAAGCGGACTCCCCGCTGAGCAGGGAGCCCGATGTGGGGCTTGATCTGCGACCCCAGGATCATGACCTGAGCCGAAGGCAGACACTTAACTGAGCCACTGAGGCATCCTCAGGTGTCTTTGTTTGAAAGGGCAAACGTTCTCTCTGGTCTACTCTCTGTCTCTGTGCACGGGACCCTCTGGGGAGGCCCTACAAGTGGGATCGCACAGGATGTGTCCCTCGTCTGGCTTCTCGCTGAGTGCGGTGTCTTCCAGGTGCATCCATGTTGGAGCAGGTGTCAAAATATCTTTTCTTTTTAAGGCTGAATCACATTTCAGTGTGTGGATGGACTGCACTGTGTTTATCCTTCAT
The DNA here is from genome assembly GCF_002201575.2 of Neomonachus schauinslandi. Lineage (NCBI taxonomy): Eukaryota > Metazoa > Chordata > Mammalia > Carnivora > Phocidae > Neomonachus > Neomonachus schauinslandi. The sequence continues at coordinate 211,999,720 of NC_058403.1, read as the reverse complement.
CTGTGGGGAGACACTTGGGAGTCTCTGTCTTTTTGGCTGTTACGAATAACGCTAGTCAGGACATGAGAGTACTAGTCTCGGTGTGGGTCTGCCTTCCTTTCTCCAGGGCATATACCTAGAAGTGGAATTCCTGGGTCATGTGGGTGTGTGTGTGTGGCGAGGAGCTCATGGGGATGGGGTGGGGAGTTGGTGCTTCCTGGGGACAGAGTCTCAGTTCGAGAGGATGAGAAAGTTCTGGAGCCGGATGGTGAGGGTGTTCGCAGAACAGCGTGAGTGGGCTTCATGCCGCTGAGCTGAGTGTGCACTGAAAATGGTTACGATGCTACAGTTTCTGTTATGTGTCTCTTACTGTAATTTTTTTTTTTTTTTTAAGCCAAGCGTTGACTTCTCCAGGGTGCTACACCTCAGAATTCGTAAACTTTTAATTTTTGGCCAGCTTTTGCTTTTCAGTTTGTTGATATTTTCCTGTCCCGGCCCTGGGCTCCAGCCAGAGTAGCAGAGGGACGGTGACTGTGAGCGTGCAGGGGGTCTGGGGTGAGAGCAGGTGCTCCTTGGGAAGCTGCAGTCCTCTGAGCACCCCCTGTGCCAGGCTCTGTCCCCCGAACTCTTGCTTCAGCCTCCAGAGGCTCTGCGGTACCTCCAAGGGGAGGCACGGCTGGCAGACATTTCCCGTTGGTTTCTGCAAGCAGCCACTGGCTCTGGGCCCGGTGTCAACCCTGCGGTGAAGAGCATCATTCCCTCCGAGGTGGCCACTCGCTCCCCTTCGTGCTGGACAGTGCTCAGCCCTTTCTTGCTGCATGTGCTCCTCCTTGTAGAACATTCTGCTGCTGCCTCCCCTCTTCTCACTCCTTTTAGAGAAGCCTTCTGAGCTGGGTTGAGCGCAGTGGGGGGTGGGTATGAGCTCTACAAAGGGGTGCTGTTGAACCCCACCCGCTTGCACACATGGTCCTGCAGGGTGAGGACTATGGCCCCGTTCTTGCTTTAGGACACAGAGGCTTCCCCACTTGGAGGAACCCATGCTGGGACCACTTCAGCCCTTGTTCAGCCCCCCCCCCCCCGCAATCTCAGGGCTGGATGTGGTTTGGGGGGCAGTTTGTGGCCTCAGGATCTGAAGCAGGAAGGCAACATGATGGGGTGCATGGGTTGGAGGGATGGTCCTAGGGCGAGCTTCATGGCCCAGGAATAAATGAGAGACTTGCACTAACCAGGATAAAGGCCAGGGGGAGCCCTGGTCTCTCCCCAGTCCTCCCCGTCACATCCCGCTGTGGCTTCTCTCACCCTGGTTCCTGGGAGGGAGGTCCTACACGTGGTGGGGGGCCCGGCCATCACCATGGAGTTCCCTGGGGTCACCAGGCAGTGGAGGGGGCTGCTGCCTACTGGTGCTGACCTCTCCTGCCCTTCCTGCCCCAGGCTGACCTTGGCCGGCTGACGTTGGCCGGCGGGCTGGGCCTGCCCTGCGTCGCCATGGACCAGGACTATGAGCGGCGCCTCCTCCGGCAGATCGTTGTTCAGAATGAGAACACGATGCCCTGCGTGAGTACCTGGACCCCACCCCCACTGGCACTGTCCTGGCTCCACGCGGGGGCTGGGGTGGGGACTGCAGTGAGCCGCTGGGCTCCACCCTGCAGAGGATGGGGTGCAGGGCAGGTGAGAGGCACAGCCACATGCCAGGGAGTCCCCTCCTCGGGCTTCCTGCGCGCCTCCTGCTGCAGGAGCCCACATGGGCCGTCAGCTTCCAGACCCCTGTTCCAGACCCCGTGGGGCCGCACTCAGGACTGAGGAGGGGGGCAGGGGAGGTGAGCTGCTCTTAGTTTCCAGAGAGGGAGGTGAAGGGCCCAGTGTCTCCGAGCTGGGGTTCAGAGCTGTGGGGCTGGCCTCACCGGGCAGAGGTGTGATGGTAGCATGAGGTGGCCTGGTCCTTATCTGCTGGGAGCCAGCAGCATTTGGGGGCGCCTCTTTCCTGTACCCCACCCCTCTCAGCCACGCTGCCTGTGTCATGGGCTCCTGACCGGTCCCAGGCTGTGCCCGCTGCTCCGCTCCATGCTCTCTGAGCTCTGCGCCGGGCAGTCAAGGCCTCCGCCCGTGGTGTCTCAGGGCCACGCTCCTTCTGGGGGGCCTTTTGGGGGAGCCCCTCTTGCCTCCCCCAGCTCCTGGTATGGCCGGCAGTCCTTGGTTTCAGAGCGACCACTCCCTTCTCTGCCTTGTCTTCGTGTCCCCTTCTCTGTGCATGTCGGCATCTCTGACTCTTAGAAGGACATGGGGCGTGGATTTGGGGCCCATCCCACTCCAGCGGGGCCTCGTCTTACCCGGAGGACACCTGCAAAGACTCTGTGTCTGAATAAGGTCACATCCCAGGTGCCTGGGGATTAGAACTTCAACGTGTCTTTTCGGAAGACACAGTTCAATCCACTGCAGATCCCTTATAGCAAAAGGGGCATTTCAGGGACAGTCGAGGGGGGTGGGCTGGTTTGCTGGGAACCGTGCCCCCGCGTCCACTCCCCAGTTCTGGTGAGTGACTCGCGGTTGCACGGGGGACCATCCTTGCCTGATGGAGATGGGGCTGACGGGGCGGCAGCTCTCTGTGCACAGGGACCAGGGTCTTCGGTCTGTACTGTGCCCTCTGCCGCTCGCCAGTGTCCGGCCTCCCGGAGCAGGGAGGCCAGACCGAGCACGTGGCTCACTCACCGTCTCACCTCTGCCACCCGGATTTCTAAACTCGATCCTCTGGGTCAGCGGCCAGAGGCCGAGTGCAGGGAGGCAGGCCAGGCCTGGCCTCAGGGTCTGAGAGGGGAAGCTGGCCTCGGCCCTGCACACTGAGGGCTCCGCAGCACCAGCCCAGCCCCTCTGTCCTTGCAGGTGGCAGAGATGCGGCGAACCCTGACGCCCGCCAACTCTCCCGTGTCCTCCCCCAGCAAGCATGGAGACCGCTTCATCCCCTCCAGAGCCGGGGCCAACTGGAGCGTGAATTTCCACAGGATCAATGTGAGGGGCTGCCCAGAGGGCAGTGGGGCCGGGCCAGGGCCGGGGGGCCGGTGAGCCGGGAGCTAGCTCCAGCTGGCCCTGCCTCCTTTGCCCCCGTCTCCCACAGGAGAATGAGAAGTCTCCCAGCCAAAACCGGAAAGCCAAGGACGCCACCTCAGACAACGGCAAAGGTCAGGAGTCAGGCCCCCCCGCCCCCCGCCCTGCATCCCGGCCCCCTGCCCCTGCCTGGCCTCATGGAGCCCCCTGCCTGCAGACGGCCTGGCCTACTCCGCCTTGCTGAAGAACGAGCTGCTGGGAGCCGGCATTGAGAAGGTGCAGGACCCTCAGACAGAGGACCGCAGGCTGCAGCCTTCCACGCCTGAGAAGAAGGGCCTGTTCACGGTGAGCCAGCCGGCCCGGCTCCCCACTTGCCCTCCCGTGCTCACCCTGGGAGCCACTTAACCCCACGCCTCGAACCAAGGCTTTGCTCTCCTGCTGCCACGAAGGCAGTGCTGGGCCAGGTGCCAAGTTCACGGTCCTGAGCCTCGGGGCAGCCCCCGCGCAGTGTTGGAAGGAGCCTGGCTTGGGTCTCCTGAGAGATGGCCAAGGGGGCTCGTGGCCATGGGGGGCAGCGGGGAGGCCGACCCGGGCGAGTCACTGTCCAGATGACGCCTCAGGCCCGAGGCCTGGTTGGCTTCTCTGAATGCTTCTCACCAAAGCTCATCCCGGGTTCGGTGCACACCCTGCCCTCCTGCCCAGCCTCCGGCAGTGCGGGGGTACCAGGGCTTCGGGCGGGAGGTCCCTGAGCTCGGCCGAGGCTCCGCTCAGCAGGTGTCCCCCTCCCCTGCCTCCAGTATTCCCTCAGCACTAAGCGCTCCAGCCCTGACGATGGCAACGATGTGTCTCCCTACTCCTTGTCCCCTGTCAGCAACAAAAGGTGAGTCCGAGCCTGTGGGGGCTGGGACAGGGCAGGACAGGCAGCCAGGCGGTGCTTGGGAGCCAAGATTGGTCCGAGAACTGTGCTCAGGGGGGCAGGGGTGGCTCAGGGGGCCTCCCTGGGGACGCACTGCAGGCTCAGTGGCCTTGGGCCCAGACAGGGGAGTCAGGGATGGCTCCCCAGAGGAGGTGCCGGGCAGAGGGCATTGTGTGGCTGTCAGAGCTCAGGGAGGTTGGTGGCCACTGGGTCACCCATAGCTTTGGGATCACGTGGGGGGCAGAAGACGGGGCGGGATGAGCAGGAGACCCCAACGGGGGGAGCCTAGTGCTCCTTAGGGCTGCAGAGGAGGAGAGGAGATCACGAGGTGGCTCTCCCTCCCTGCAGTCAGAAGCTATTGCGGTCGCCACGGAAACCTACCCGTAAGATCTCCAAGATCCCCTTCAAGGTCCTGGACGCACCAGAGCTGCAGGATGACTTCTACCTGAACCTGGTGGACTGGTCATCCCTCAACGTGCTTAGCGTGGGGCTGGGGACCTGCGTGTACCTGTGGAGCGCCTGCACCAGCCAGGTGGCGCCACTGAGCGAGCGTGCGCTGGCGGGGTGCGGGGAGCAGGCAGGACTGAGCCGGTCCCCAGGGTCCAGGCCAGCACCAGCCGCATGCCCCCGGGGCCTACCCCTCCCTGCGGGGGGGCCGCAGCCTCCCCAGTTCCTCCGTGTCAGCGGAAGAGGGATGGGGTCTAGGCCCAGCGCAGCCTGGGGACCGCCGTGAGGGCCGCGTCCTTGGTGGTGGTCCTCATACCTACCTCAGCAGTAAATCTCTTGGAGTCGCTGCTGGGGTTTAGGGCCTGCAGGGCAGGAACCCACTGCTCTTTGAGGTGGGCTGCTTTCGGGAATAAAACCAAATGCACGTGGGTTCCAAAGGAGGCTGAAGCCGCCTCAGAGAAAGGGCCACCCCTCAGCACATGGCAGTCTGTGGCCTCCGCCTGCAGCATGGTGCCCTGGTCACCCCCCCCCCACCCCCGCCTAGGCTCTGTGCAGTCTGTAATCCCCGTGCTGTTGTGTGCCCCCCCTGCCCCGGGGTGCAGCCTCCTGAGCACCCCGGCCACATTGCCCCGGGTCTCAGCACTGACAGCAGTGCGCACGGGCCTGAGGTGTTCCCGAGCAAGTGAACGGTGGTTTGGGGGCGGACGGAGGGATGAACAGATGGGGAGGGTCTCGGAGGCCCGGCGGGCAGCCCATGGCTCACACCGCCTGCTTCCCATCTCCCCAGGTGACCCGGCTCTGCGACCTCTCAGTGGAAGGGGACTCGGTGACGTCTGTGGGCTGGTCTGAACGGGTCAGTACCCGGGCCCTGTCCCCCAGCTGGGCAGGGCTGGCACTGGGGACATCTGACCCGGTCTCCCTGGTGGGGGCCCTGCCCAGTGCTGAGGGGGCTTCAGACCCCAGCCTGGAGGTCACTCGTCTAAGCTGCAGGGGTGGCCTCAGCACCCCTGCCTGTCCCCAGCCTGGGTTACAGTGATGGGGCTCCTCAGACTTGGTCCCCTGCGGACTGCCCCCCCCACGCGTGGAAGCACACAGATGTTCAATGTGTCAGCTAGAGTGTCTGTGTGACCCATTTTCCTAGAGGGTTCCAAATAGGGGTATCCTCTTGGCCCAAAGGAACTCGCAGAGAAGTGGGATGCTTCTCACCAGAGCTCATCCTGGGTTCGGTGCGCGAGGCCCTGCGGCGAGGAGGGAGAAGAGAGGCAGGGTGGCCAGTCAGGGAGAGGGCCCTGCGCCTGGGCCTGATGCCCACTCCCTCCCCATGCGATTCGTTCTAGGGGAACCTCGTGGCCGTGGGCACGCACAAGGGCTTTGTGCAGATCTGGGATGCGGCTGCAGGGAAGAAGCTGTCCATGCTGGAAGGACACACGGCTCGTGTCGGTGAGGAGCCACCTGGGCCCCAGGGGGCAGGTGTGATCTCGGGGGGCGGGGGTGGCCAGAACTCAGCCTCCCTTGCCCTCTGCCCGGCCTCCAGGGGCGCTGGCCTGGAATGCTGACCAGCTCTCGTCTGGGAGCCGGGACCGCATGATCCTGCAGAGGGACATCCGGACCCCGCCCCTGCAGTCGGAGCGGCGGCTGCAGGGCCACCGGCAGGAGGTGTGTGGGCTCAAGTGGTCCACGGACCATCAGCTCCTCGCCTCGGGGGGCAACGACAACAAGGTAGGCGCCCCGGGGCCTCCGCCATCCCGGCCTCGGGCCGTCCCTTCCGTCGCAGGGCAGGGGCGATGCGGGTGCTGTCCGCGGTGGGGGGCCTCACATCGCTGCCCCTGCAGCTGCTGGTCTGGAACCACTCAAGCCTGAGCCCTGTGCAGCAGTACACGGAGCATCTGGCGGCCGTGAAGGCCATCGCCTGGTCCCCACACCAGCACGGGCTGCTGGCGTCTGGCGGTGGCACGGCCGACCGCTGCATCCGCTTCTGGAACACGCTCACGGGGCAGCCTCTGCAGTGCATCGATACGGGCTCCCAGGTGTGCAACCTCGCCTGGTCCAAGCACGCCAACGAGCTGGTGAGTGCGCGCCTCTCCTTGTGGCTGGAAGGCCTTCAGAGGCCCTGTGAGGAGCTGGGGGCAGACGAGCCCGGTGTCACAGGCGGGAGGTCGGGGAGCACCAGACAGGCTTGCAGGGAGCGAGGGCAGTCACCTGTGGCCTCCGCGCCTTGCCCAGCGAGCCCAAGATGGTTCCCGGGTGGGTGCATCGGACCACCTGCGTCTGAGCCCCAGGGCCCCAGAAGGGGGGCCTGAGTTCCGACAGCGCGCGCTCCACCCCCAGGTGAGCACACACGGCTACTCGCAGAACCAGATCCTGGTCTGGAAGTACCCGTCCCTGACCCAGGTGGCAAAGCTGACCGGGCACTCCTACAGGGTCTTGTACCTGGTGAGTCTGCCCCGCCCGGGGTCTGGAAGAACACCACTGTCCTGTGCCCCCGTGCAGCCCCTGCCTCCGCGTCCCCCTGCCCGGGCAGCCTCCAGGCCTGGACAGCAGGATGGGCTCCTGTCTGCACGGCCAGGTTGTCCCACCACCCGGAGTCTGCTTTCCCGAATCCCTACCCTTCCTCCACTCTTCTGTGTGTTTTTGGACACACACAGAAAGAAATCTCGCTAGGTACCCCAGGTCTGAGCCCTCGGCTGATCTCTGAACGTTTCACCAGATCGCCATGTGCTCTGGCTTGGACGAAGGACCCCTCCTGTCTGCAGATGTGCTGTTTTTTTTCTTTTCAGAACAAAATGTTTTGTGCTTAAAACCCACTTATCATTTGTCCGATTTTACCGGACAGATTCTCCCTCCTTGCAGCGGGTGGGGGGCGGCCTTGTGTTTTGACCAGGGTGCTCTAACCACGGCTCTGTCGTGTGGCCTCGGTGGGGCCTGTCCCCCGCCCCTAGCTGCATTCCAGCAGCCCTGTTCGAGGAGGGCTACCTGCAGGGCATAAGTCCAAGGGGGGGGTCTGTCTCCTCCCTTCCACAGGCCATGTCCCCTGATGGAGAGGCCATAGTCACTGGTGCTGGGGACGAAACGCTGAGGTTCTGGAACGTCTTTAGCAAAACCCGTTCGACAAAGGTAAAGTGGGTCGGTATCAGAGCCAGATGTTCCCCCACGCGCGTCCCTCAGCCTGTCCTGGGGGCTCCCCTCCCCCAATCACCCAACCAGCCCATTTACCCCGTCGGCTCTGGTCTCCCCGGGAGGCTCCTCTGGGACGCCCATGTCCCCTCTGTCTCTGCTCCCGCGTCGCCGCACAGCCCCAGCTGCGTGGCACAAGGCGCTCAGAGCCTGGCTCCCCCACCCCCCGCCTCGGGGTGCTGGGGAAGGTGCCCACAGGCTCCCCTGGCCCAAAGCCTCGCATGCCCTCCAGGCAGAAGTTCCTTCCCCAGCGCCCTGACGGCTGGCCAAGCGGCCCGCGGTTACTGGGAGGTCGCCCAGGGGCTGCGGGCTCAGCAGTCCCTCCTGTGTGCCCTGCAGGAGTCCGTGTCAGTCCTCAACCTCTTCACCAGGATCCGGTAAAGCCTCGGGCCTCACCGTCTGGGTCAGAAGAGTCCCACCTCTCGTCGGCGTGCATGGACCCTCCCCTCCCCAGCACGCGGTCCCTAGAGGAGACAGCCGGGGCGGGTGGGGAGTCGGGCCTGGAGAGATCCTGAAGATTCTCATTAAAGCCTGATTGTGAACCCTGGCAGCCGATGTTTGGGGCGGGGACGTGGCCGGGCCCCAGCAGGGACCATCTGTCTGGCTGCTCAGCTCGGAGCACGATGGACACCTCCTGGGACCCAGCCTGCTTCCGTCTGCGTCCGCCGCTTCATCGTCGGGGCTGCATGCTCTTCCCAGAAGCACGTGCTCACCGTCACCACCGCCATCACCACTCACGCCTACGGGACAGACAGCTGGACGCCAGGCCGCTCAGATGGGGCTGGGCAGACGGCTGAGGTCGGCCCATGGATCAGAGGGACAGAGCCACCTGATAGGTTTCTCTGTGGCCAGTCCCGCCGCCCTTGCCCCGGCAGCCACGCCGCTGACTTCCTCGGGGGCACGGCGCCACGTCAGGAGCGGGCCCCAGGCAGTGTCCAGGCCGAAGGAGGTCATCTCGAGATGGACTTGTTGTCTGCGGAAAATGAGACAGGCCCGCTCTCTGTGTTGTGCTTACCCTGACCCCGCACTGTCCTTGTTACTAACGGGGGTCACGGCCCTGTTTTATCCCCAAGCAGGACTCAGGTGCTTGTGGCTTGCTGGGCAGCTGGTCAGGGTGACCCAAGGGCAGAATCGACCCTAGGGGCCGGGTCCTGTGGGCATCTGGCCCCTCCTCCCCAGCCCCTTCCCCTACCCCAGGCCACCCCATTGGGTCCTGTCCATCTGTGCCATTGCCGTGGGGCAGCCAGGGGAGGAGGCACCCGTAGGTTCCTCCAGAAACTTCCTGAGCTTCCCCCAACCCACTCTGCTCTGTCCGCAGCTGCGCGTGAGCCCATCCCCTCCTGCCTCATCTCCAGACCAGGAGACCAAGAGGGAGGAAGGGAGGGCCTGCGTGTGGCCGGGGGCATGAGTAGCAGTTCTCCCCCTCCTCCTCCCCTCCTGGATCACGGGTGCTGATGGAGTGGACAGGGTGGGGCAGGCCTGGGCTGGGGGGAGTCCAGCAGAGCCCTCCGGGTCCCAGTGGCCTTGTGCCCCCCCGTTGGCCATGTGTGTGCACATGTATATATGTACTTGTGACTCTTCTTTGGATTTGTTTGTGTTCTTGTAGGTTGGTCCCAGCAAAGTTTCAGGCTGGTGGGGAAGGAGCAGTGGCTCACCCACTACCCACTGGGGGGGGACAGCGCTTACCGCTCCCGGTGAGCTGAACCTGCCTGAACCAGGGGAGCGGTGGGAGCCCGCCTCCCCAGCCCCAGGCCCCGCATCTGCCTGCCGCGGGACGGACGAGGGACGGTGTACATAGATGTGTGTATTTTGATTGGTCAAGTTATTTTTGTTTGAGTGTTTTTTTAAGAAAACAGTCCTGACTCGGCCACGCGCTCGCCTTGTGCAGTTGCCGGAGCCCAGGAGCTGGCTGTGCCTGGGACACTGTGCCCCCCGGCCTGGCGGACCCCCCGCCTGGCGGACCCGCGCCTGGGAGTTGCGACAGCGGGGCGGGAGTCTGCGTGGGGCTAAGTGCACGGCAGCGGACGGGGGGCGCCTGGTGCGGAGCGAGCCTTGTTTCTTGTGAAGTGCGTCGTCGTCATTAAACCAGTTGTGGGTTCATGCACTGCTAGGGCTGGCTGTCCATCTGTCTGGTCCCCAGCTGGGGTGTCTAGATGTCGCACACGGGGGCAGGCGGCTCGTCCTGGCTGAGCTGGTTATGGAGAAGACTCACGGGCAGTCTGCAAGAGGTGCCGGTGACCCCGAGTTCAGGGTCCCCTGGGGCCGAGGACGGGGGTGTGGCCAGCGCTTGTGGCCCAGCTAGGGTGTGGCTGCTGTGGGGAGGAGGCACCCCCCTGGCTGCCATCTGGAAGGGGGAGAGTGGGGCAGGAGTGGCGGGGTAAAGGGAGGGCCGCGGGCGGAGGAGCAGATGAGGACTGGGGGGGGTGTTAGGGGTGAGGGGGCCGCACAGCAGCTGTCAGGTGGGGCACACGCTGCTGCCCCCTCCACCTGACAGATGGGGAAACTGAGGCCAGTGGGTGACCTCGCTGGCCCAGCATCTCAGGGGAGGCTGGGGGGTGGGGGGCAGGCAAGAGTTGTTTCTGTTGATCCTTGAATGTGGCTTTTGCAGGAAAGGGAAGGCGATTTAGTAGTAGTGGGGGGGTGAGGCAGGGGCCTGTGGGGGGCAGGGAGGCCGCAGGGGAGGACGTGGGGGGGCGGCAGGAGTGGGGGCTGAGGACGCCGTGAGGACCATAGAAGAGGGGCATTTGGAGGTGATCAAGGGGAGCAGAGGGTCTTGGGGCTGGAGAGGAAAGCCAGCCCAGGCCAGAGGAGTGGTGACTCCAGCAGGACCCGGCAGGTCAGGGGGCCCCAGGGGTTCCGGAGAAGAAGGGTGAGCCCCCCTACAGTGAGCAGCTGCCCACGGCTGGCCAGCACCCAGGCCCTTCCCTGCAGGTGAGGAGCCCTGTCCGGGGCAGTGGGGACCAGAGAGACCAGACCGCAGCGCCTGCCCTTGTGGGCCTCAGCTGTGGTGGACAGTGAGAAGCATGTGGCTGCGACGGGGCAGGAGGCCCTGGGGTGGGGCACCTGTGAACCCAGGGACTGAGCCGTGTGATCAGGGGCCCAGAGAGCAGGGAGTGGGGGTGGCGCTGCGGACAGAGGGCACAGTCCCTGCGGAGGCTCTGGAGCTGCACAGGGGAGGGGACAGGGCAGGGGCGGCAGGGCCTTGGGGACCACGGGGACGACTTGGGCTTCTACCCCTAGGCAGCGGGAGCCCTGGGTGTGCACCGAGAGGGAAGTGGGGAGACTGCGTGAGACCCAGCAGCAGGGCCGGGCACGGAGCCAGAAGGAGGCGCGGCCCAGGCAGCCAGGAGCAGGTGCAAGTGAGGGGCAGGCAGATCTCCAGTTCTTGCTACCGTTTTCGTTACTGTGGTAAAATATGCATTACCATTTGCCATCTTAAGGCATGTAATTCAGTGATTTTTGGTACATTCATGAAGTTGTGCTGCCGTCTCTAGCTCCAGAACATTCCGTAAGCCCATCCCCATCAGCTGTCACTCCCCCCACCCCCGAGCCCCCTTCCCAGCCCTGGATGTGCCTGTTCTGGATGTTTCACATACATGGACTCACACCCCGTGTGGCCTTCCGTGTCTGGTTCCCTCCCTGAGCGTCGTGGGCTCGGGGGCCGTCCCCGGGGCCGTGCGTGGGGACCGTGGTCTGTGTGTCCGCAGTGCGGTTGCGGACCGTGGACCGAGCTGCTGTGCGCGCATGCCTGCAGGTCTTGCTCTGAGTGTAGCTCAGAAGCAGAAGAGGGCAGGGTTGGGGGTGAGGAGGGAGGGCTGGGAATGGGGGAGGTCCCAGCTGGAGCTCCTGGAAGGGTGCGCTGGACGGCACGGCCCAGAGAGCCCGTGGGGCTGTTCTGAGGGGCCCAGAGAGGAGGAGGTGGGAGCCCCGGGTCGGGCACAGGGAGCCCGGGGCTCATGGCCACCGCCTCCCCCGTGCCTCCCCCCGCCTGGCCCTGCCATCCTGCCATCCTCCGCTGGGGGAGGGAGGGAGCTGTCTGGATGGGGGCCCGCGCTGGCCAGTACCGTTGCCAGGACACCAAGGGTGGCCTTTGTCGCTGTCAACAATGGCCCCACAGGCCTTCCAGGCATGAGCCCCTGGGGACCCAGAGGCAGACATGCAGACCCTGTGGCGGGAGGCTGCCAGGCCCTACGTCCCCCGGGGGACCCTTGAAGCAGATTTCCCAGCACCTCTGTACAGGTGAGTGCCCGCCACGGCCCCACGCGCCACCTCTCTGTTTCGGGCCTGATGGCATTTGGTTTGGCTTCTCTTGCGTGTCATTTGCTCTTCAGTCAAGGCACGTTGGTGCTGTACCCTCGCCCCATCCTAACCTGGCTGCACCCCGTATCTCCTGGCCCACCTGCACCTGGTACTCCCCTCCCCACCTGGGGCCAGAGCAGGGCGTGCGTGGGCACCGCAGGTGACGGGTCCGCTGTGGGCACGGGCACGGCCCGCAGAACTGACCAGTTCTCTCCAGGAGTCTTCTGCAGGGACACAGGGTGCCACTAAGGAGGCAGCTGCAGCCCAGTGCAGGTGGGCGTACAAAGGCCCTGGGGCCTGAGGGAGCAGCTCTCCCGGGCCTCCTTGTTCTAGTGCCTTTCTGGCAGTGCTCGGTGCCCTCTGAGGACACGTCACCCCGATCTGTGCCCCTGTGTCACATAGCCTTCTCTGTGTCCAGGCTCCCCCTTCCAAGGACACCAGGCACTGCACGAGGGCCAGCCCAGCCCCAGAGGCCCGCAGCTTAGCAACTGTGTCTGCTGAGACTGTTTCCCAGTGGGGTTGTTCTGAGATACCAAGTGGGCATGGATTTGGGGGGCCCTTTCACTGCAGTGGCCTGGAGAAATGCACCGTAATGGGGGACTGTGCAGATGTAGGAAGGCAGGTGCCCGTGGGCTGCCCCACTGCACGTCTGTGCTGCAGAAGGGGGACGCGCAGCACGCGCTGGAAACCCGGGTGCAGGGGCCGGCGGCCGTGGCTGTTTCAAGGGGCAGGAACTCTCTGGATTGTGGACCAAGCAAGCATTCATTGGGGTTTTTTTCCAGTTCTAAGGTGCTGCTCTTCATTTGTTAAACTGATGTTTGACCGAGAGAGACCTACTTCTCATTGTTATATTAGACCACAGTCATTGTGTTTTACAAGTTCCGTGCACGTTACGGTTCAGAAGTGTTCGTTTCACGAGGGCGGGGTACCCAAGATGGTGAAGTTCCCCTTTGAGCGTGTGGCAAACTCTGTCGGGTTCCCGAGACTGATGTCCCAGAACCTTCCAGGCTCACCCACCCTCAAGGAGACCTGTGGGTTTCCAGTTTTCTGTGATCTCTGGGCCGTGCAAGGCGCAGGTGAAAGAGCCTGTGGTCAACAGCGCCCCCGACCACCGGGGCGAAGTGCCTGCTCGTCCTTCTCTTCTCGGACAGTGTTGCTACTACCAGGCCTTCAGGAAGGAACGGCCACTTGAGGTTTCTGCCCAAGCAAGTTTCCCTGCAGCTTTAGCAGCTTTGGGGGTTTCTTCCACTTTTGGGTTTTTTTTTCTGCTTTCATTTTTAATGGTACCACATAGAGATTCAATTTTTAAGATTTTATTTTTGAGTCCTTTCCACACCCACCATGGGGCTCAAACTCACGACTCCCGAGACTGAGTCGCACGCTCCCCCGACTGCACCACCGGACGCCCCTCGACCTTGATCGTTGTTAGCGTACTTCCATCTCTGCACTGCAGCCCCGCTCCTTAATGCCGTTCCCTGCTGCCCCAGGGCCTTTGTACGCCCACCTGCACTGGGCTGCAGCTGCCTCCTTAGTGGTACCCCGTGTCCCTGGGGGACGGGCCAGAAGTGCTGACATAGTGGAAGGTTTAATGAGGGTCCTGGGGGGTTAGAGGGGCAGGGACTACAGGGCTTAGCACCCCCTCTCCTCTGCCAGGCTGGGCCGGGGCCGTGCACGCCGGCAATGCAGGGCAGAGGGTGAAAAGGCCCATTTGAGGGCAGGGGCGGGCCCCAGACTCAGCCTCTGTCTCCTGCCCTCACCCCCTCAGCGACGACTACCTGTCCGTGGAGGGGCCCCGCTGGACACCGGCCACCAGGCAGGCAGTGCGCTGGAAGTACGCCCCCATGGGGCACGACGCCGCCGGTCAGCTGGGCTACACTGGCCTGACCAACTCCGAGTCCCGGGAAGCCTGGCACACAGTCCCGCGGGCTCCGGACAGCCCATACCGCGAGGCCTACACGCGATGGCCTGGGGGGCACGGGCACCCGGACCCCCGGGGGCAAACCCGTCCCCCCGGGGGGGGCCCCGCCCGGCCCCCCCCCCCCCCCCCCCCCCCGGCCAGCCCCAAGGGGACGGCCAGGGCCACAGATGACCTCCTACCCGCCCCCCAACAGCCTACACGCAGCGCCTCCGGGAGACCGCCTGGTATGACCCTGTCCTCCCTGCCCAGTGCAGGGCCCCCAGCACGCAGTGGGGGAGCACGCTGTGGCCGGACAGACCCAGCCGGGGCAAGGAATACGGTGAGAAGGGGGGGCGATCGGGGAGAGCCAGGCCACCTCGGCTGGGGCTCAGAGTGCCCGGCGACAGGAGGTGACCTGGGTCCTGGCCCCACAGTGGTCAACAGGCACTGGTACCGGGCGGAGCCGCCGTGGCAGGGGTCTGACGACGTGCCGTTCCTGTCGGCGCCCCGGCGCCTGCGCCACACCACGCAGAACTACAGGCAATGGTACCTGGAACCTTACTGTCCCTCCACCATCCAGCGGCCCCCATCCGTCTACACACCCACCCACTGATAAAGTTCATGCTGCCCGACACCGCCCGCTGCAGGGACCCCACCCCCGTGCATCTGTCCACCTCTGGGGACCCCGGGGACCTTGCGTGATCCGGCGGCCAGATCAAGGGAGCCCCCAACCAAGACCCCAGTGACCGAAACTGGGCCAGAGGCAGGCAGACGCAGGGCATACCAGCTGCCCTCTCCCCACTCTGGGCTCTGGGCACACAGCTGAGGCCACAGTCCTCACCCACGGGTGGCTCTTTATTCGTGGCCAGCAGTGGCCTGGGCACAGAGCATGGGCCTTGCTCCTCCCTACCCCCTGCCTGAGGCTCCCGTCAGGCTCAGTGACCACGTCATGGTCGGGGGACCTGGCGGCATGTAGCAAACTGCACCCGAGCCTGGGGTGAGGGGTGAGCCGGGCGCACCCCTGGATCCCAGAGCGCTGAGCTCCGTGTCTGGGATCCTGACCGTCCTGCCCCCACAGCCAGGCAAGGATGGGGGGGTAGGGATGGGAGGTGGGGGCGGCACGGAGGGAGGGCTGCTCCTGGCCTCAGCTGGTCCTGGAGTATACAGAGTTCATGTGCACAGGATGGCAACCGTGGCGCCTGTGGAATCAGGGCTGGGCTCCAGGGTCCCCTGCAGGAGAAAGGGGTGGGGTGGAATCAGTGGAGGGGGGGCCCTGCCCGGGGCCCAGCCCTCCAGCCCTCCAGCCCCTGGCCCACGGGGTGGGGCGCGGCTGGGACTCACAGCTCCGCAGGCGGATGGGCCAGATGAGGAGACTGCAGAGACAGAGAGTGGCGGCCACGCCCACCCCGCCGGTGGCGGCCACCATCACCCAGCGGTAGAAGCCCATGCAGGCCCTGCAGCAAATCTCCAAGCTAGGGGGAGGGCAGAAGCAGGTGAGTTGCCATCTGTCAGGTCCCTCCAGCCTGGACCTCCTGCTCAGCTGTTGGGTAGCCAGAACCAGGGGATCACCCTCCACCACCCACACCCTCCTCCCACATCTGCCCCATCCCCTCCCTGCCCGTCACTTACTCTGCTCCAACCCCACGGACCTCCCCCTGTTCCTCCAACACACCAAGCCCAGTCCTACCACAGGACCTTCGCACTGGGGGTTCCTCCCCATTTGCCTGGAACTCCCTAACAGGTCTCCAGTCCAATGTCACCTCCTCAAGGAAGCCCTCCCTGACCTCTTGCCCCAGACAGGTCTTCATAACTGGTGTTTTCTCCACCTCCTTGCCACTGGTTTGGATCACACAGTTCTGTGCTTATTAAAGGGGCTGGTATTGCCCCCAGGTCAGTGAGGACAGAGGAACAGGCTTTTGTTCCCAGATCCCAGGCTTCTACAAGTCTCCACCCAGTGGTCTAGAACCATCTGGGTCCAGAACCCTAGGTTCTGAGGGTCTGAACGCAGATTCTGGCTTTGCCCCGGCCCTGCCCACTCCTACTTCCCCCGTATGTCCGGACGCTGTGTCCCCCAGCGCACAACAGCCCGCCAAGTGCCCCAGGTCAGGAGCAAGCGGGTCTCCCCAGTGTGCGGGCACCACCCGTGCGCTGGCCTTCGTCCAGGCTGAACCCCCAGACCCGGGGCAGTGCCTGGCACTCAGCACGCACAGCACGATCTTACTAAACGAATAAATGAACAGCACTCACGAGCAGGGATACAGGCTCTGGATGGCCATGACTGCCAGCCCGTTGGCCACTTTATCCGAGAAGCTCATGGCCCCGTACACGAAGGCTCCGCTGTGCTGGGTACACGAGCAGGGAGGTCAGCAGCCGCAGCGCAGCCGCGGCCCCCAGCACGCCCCACCCATCAGCCTTACCGTGTGGGGGCCGATGAGGTCGGCCGTCATGGCCAGCGAGGTGACGAGGATGGTGGCGCAGCCCGTGCCCAGCAGCACAGCTGCCGCGTACACAGCCATGCCCAGCCCGTCTGCCAGGGCCACCCAGGCTGCGAAGGCCAGGATCACCAGGAGGCCCGTGAAGTAGGTCAGCTGCGGGGGAGCCGGCCGGCATCAGGGCCGCCTCACTGCGTGGCGCCTGCCCTCCCTGGTCTTCAGCTGGCCGGACCCCCTGCCCGGCCGCAGCAGGGAGGGGGTCCAGCTGGACCCTCCCTGCAGCACCCCGAGCTCGGACTCGGAGGGTTCTGGGGCCAGGGGTGCTAAGTGCGCCGAGCCAGCCCCGGGGAGCTGCGTGGAGACGGAGCTGGCTGCAGCCAGACGCAGATCCATTAAAATCAAACACGGTGACGTGTCGAGTTCCTTAGTTGCACGGGCCAGAGTTGCAGAGTTCCAGGGCTCCGGGCCACCGCCGGCCACGGCCCCGGGCAGCACGGAGTCCTAGAGCGCTGTAGCCCTGAGCCACGCGGAAGCCAGACCCGGGGCTGCTACGGGCTGGACACCACGGTCCGGAGCCGCCAGTTCTCGGGGTCCTGGGCGTCCTCAGCTGTGGGGGCCCCCACCCCCCCGCCCGTCCTGCCCACTTACGTTCCTCCCGATGCACTTGTTGACTGGCTTCATGAGGAAGGAGGAGCAGAAACCGCTGAGGTACATCACCAGCGGGATGGTGGCGATGAACTTCTGTTGGGGCAGAGCGGGTGTGGGCACGGGGGGCCCCGGGGCCGTGCCACCCCCTGCGCCATCCGGCCCCCCCAGCTCACCTTGGGCAGGTTGAGGGAGTAGGTGAGATACATGGCTATGTACGTCTGGGACAGGTTCACGATGAGCCTCGTGCTCATGTACAGCAAGCCCACCTGTGGGCAGGCAAACCGAAGGCTCGGGTTGGGGGGCTGGGGGGGGCCTACGTGAGCCGCTCGTGGTGACCGGCCGCCAGGCTGGCGGGGCGGGGAGCAGTGACGGAGGGAGGGCGGCAAAGGGACTGTGTGCCCCCCACCCCGTGTCCGCCATCCCTGCCCGCAGCCCCGCGCCCCCCCAGCAGCGCACCTGATAGAACGCCGGCTCCCGGAGCCAGTGCTTCCAGAGCAGCAGGGGCCGGGCGGTGGCAGGGGCCAGCAGCGGGCTGTGCTCGTCCGGCTCCTCCGCCCGAGGCCGGCGCCCTTCCCTGGTGCCCAGATGGAACAGCAGCGAAGAGACGGCTCCGACTCCCACCACCAGCAGGGAGAGGTTCTGGAGGCCAGGCAGGAGAGGGGTCAGCGGCCGCGCTCTCAGCCCGGGCCCTGGGTTCGGGGCCACCGGGGTGTCCCAGCCGGGCCCCGCTCACCTGGAACACTGGCACGTCTTGGACGCCCAGCTGGTCAGTGACCCTGCGGGCCCCCCCCAAGCTCGGGGAGCCCTGCAGGTGGAGCAGCACCCAGGCGGCACTGTACACGGTGATGCTGGCCACCACGGTGAAGGCGTACCTGGCGGGGGCAGGGCGGGCTTCAGCGCGGGGCCCGGGAGAGCACGCGGCCGCCGGCCACGCTGCCAAAGCCACTTCCGGCCTCCAGGGAATCTCTGGCTGGGGGGGCGTTCGGCCACCAAACACTGGGTGGCCGCAGCAGAGCCCTTGCTGCCCGTTATGTGATGACTGATGGCCGACCCACGACCACCCTGACATCCCAGCTGCCTGGGCCGGGGGTACAGAGACTCTGGGAAGACCTGAGACGCTCAGAAGCCAGGATTTGGGATTCCTGGTTCCCAGATCCTGGGCCTTGGTCTAGAAGCATCTGGGGCCCCTCCAGGGGCTGGGGGTGTGGGGGCAGAGCCTCTGGACCACACACGAGGACTCAGTTTCCCTTTGTGAGAGTGGGACCAATACCCCAGAGATCAAAGTGGAGAGGCCACAAGACTGGCAGGAAAGTGCCTGCCGGTAGAAGGTGGCCCAGAGCCTGGTCTCTCAAGCCACCCGCCACCTGGGGCCCTCAGGGCCCTGGGTATTGGGCAACCCCTGTCATTGGGGCCGCCCCCACGCCCGAATGCAGAACCCAAGGGCAGGGTGGGGAGGAAGCCAGGCTGGGCCGCAGTGAAGATGCTTCCACGACAGCAAGAGGAGTGCACACCTCGCAGGCGCCCTCCCGTGGGCCAGCCCCTCCCTGAGCTCCAGCCACGCCGGCCGCCACCACCCATGCTAGCCCTTCCTCCCGGAGCTCGGAGCTCGAGCCTCTACCCTCTTCCTAGCACACACTGTCCCTCGGGGACGCATGCTGCTCAGACCCTCTCAAGGACACGTGACAAATCTCGGGACTGCCAGGGGGATTAAAGACGGTAATCCTCGTGAAGGGCCTAGAAATGTGCCTGCACACAGCAAGCACTCCATAAATGCTCCTGTTACCATCCTATCCAGCAGAAGGTCTGTCAGGACCTCAAGCAAGTCAACAGGCCAAGTGCTAGCCGCATCCTGCAGGCGGGATTCTAAGATGGCCCTGGTCCCACCCCGTCCAACCCCTCCCCTGGGGGAGGGGGCCTATGGACACGGGATGTCACTCCCAGGTTGAGGCAACAGTTTGTGGCGAAGGTAAAGGGATTCTGCAGCTAGAATTAAGGGAGATGATCCTGGGTGAGCCAGACCTAATCAGGAAATCCTTAGAAAAACCTAAGCCTCAGCTGAGACCCCTGCCCTAACCAGTACCCTGAGGGGAGACCACGGAGCAGAAAGTACAGCTAAGTGGTGGGGCGCCTGGGTGGCTCGGTTGGTCGAGCATCCAACTCTTGGTTTCTGCTCAGGTCATGATCTCAGGGTCGCGAGATTGAGACCCGCGTGAGGCTCCGCGCTGAGCGGAGTCTGAGATTCTCCCTCGCCCTCTGCCCCTCCCCCCACTCTCAAATAAATATTTAAAAAAAGAAGAAAAAAGAAAATACAGCTAAGCAGAGCCAGACCCCTAACCCACAGAAACCGTGAGCTGATACGTGCGTGCTGTCTGAAGCTGCTAGCTCTGGCCGTTAACGCGGCAACGGCTAACTAACACACTTCTACAGGCGCGTGAGCGGGGGCCCACCGTCCCAGAGCCGCGCAGCCAAGCAGCGCCCAAACGCGGGAGGGCCGCCGCTTCCCGGCCTGGCCCGCTGTGCTCGCACGGAGGCCGCACCTGAGGGCCGTGAGCTCCACCTTCTCGTGGTCATTGGTGGCGAGCTCTGGGATGAGGCTGAGGTGGGCAATCTGCGTAGCCGCCCAGCCGAACTGGAAGATCACGATGAAGGGCGCGTAGTAGAGGAGGGCGGCCCACTCGGGCGTGGCTGCCCCGCAGCCCAGACACGGGCTGAAGATGAAGGGGAAGGACAGCAGGACACAGATGGTACCTGGGGATGAGCAGAGAGCGGGGAGGTCACACCACGGGGCCTTCCCACACCAGCCCCGGGCTCCCAGGGCCTGACCAGGTGGGGACCCTTCCACAGTCACAGACTTGGGGGGGGGGGGTCCGCGGCCCACGGCTTCCCTGGGGAATAGTTCCCGTGACAAATGGCGAGACCGAGGCAGGGAGCCCTGGGGTCCCCCTGAGGTCATGCAGCCCAAGAGGACAGCAGGGCCAGGGCTCCACCTGTCAGTTCAGGTTATGTGCCCCCAGGTCTGACGAAACTGAGACACACAACGGGCTGTTGTGTTCCCAAGGTCACGTGCTGCAAGTACAAGAGCAGGGCCAGGACCTACGGCCAGGTGATAAGACAGGACAAGAATGGGGCTTCCCCCCTGCTAGCCTCGGGCTCCCCAGGGGTGCTCCCTTGGTGACAGGTGGGGAAACAGAAGCACAGAGCACCTGCGGCGTCCCCTGGAGCGCTGCCCGCCACAGACACGTTTGCTTTCCCGCCTCCTGGCAGGGCTTCCCCCCCAGCTCCTGCCAAGCGTCCCACCGCGCACCCAGCAGTCAGGAGGCCAGGTGATGCTGGGTGAGGCTACGGTGGACCCTGCCCTCCCTGAGCCCCAGTGTCCCTATCAGCTCATGAGGGGGTCTTTTCTTTACCTGACACCTCAGAAGAAGCCCAAGTGCGCGGGGGCAGCGAACAGGCCCTGCAGGCCCCGCCCCCCCCACCCCCCCCCCCCCACCCCCCACCCCCGCCCCAGCCACACAAGGAGGCCTCCTAGCCTCAGCACACCAGGCTCGGTCCTGCCCCAGGGCCTTTGCACCAGCTGTGGCTGCTGTTCCCCTCACATCCTTTCGTGCCTCAGGACTCAACTCAAATGCCACCTCCTCAACAAAGCTCTCCCTGACCACTGCAGTCCCCAGCAGTCCCCTCCCTGTGCTGACACTTCCCTGACCACCGCAGTCCCCAGCAGTCCCCTCCCTGCGCTGACACAGTCCATCTGGACACGGCTTTCCTCTCACATGCCTTAGCCCACACAGGGATTCTTTTGTCTGCTTGTTTCCTGCCTGCCTCCCCCAGCGGAGACTGGGCTCTGGGAGGGTGGGCAATAGGTCTCTCAAGGTCACTTCTGGGGCCCTGGCCACCAGCACGGAGCCTGGCACATATCTTTCGGGGGAGTGTATAATTATACTAATGTCATCCACTTACAGCCCCAAGAAGCGGGTGTTCCTATTCTCCCCGCTTTCCAGATGAGGACACAGGTTCAGTGTGTGAGCCGCTGGGCCCTGAGCCATGTTCCTTCCCTCTGCCAGGACAGGCCCAGCTCAGCACCCTCCCCTGCTGGGCCTGGCAGCTGGCCTTCCCCTCTCCCTCCAGGCTCAGGACCTCATGCCGTAGACCCTGGGGCCAACTCCGCATCCTGGGATGGGGAAATGAAAGCAAAGGCACCCTTCCTTGCTATTTCTCTGGAACTGGGGCCTGGGAGGGGCGTCCTGAGCTCATGCCTGGGGGCCCCGGGGGCCGCCTCAGGGCCAGGCACAAACTATGTAGACTCTGGTCAGAAGAATGTGCTGCCCTTGCCAGAATCCACCCTGAAGCTGGCCAGGCCAGGTTAACCATTGCCTGGATGAGGCTGCCTGGCCGGGGGACTTGAGGCAAGTGACTTCCCCTCCCTGGGCCACAGTTTCCAGAAAGTACAGACATTGAAAATACCCAGCTCCCAAAGTCAGCATGAGAACCAGGAGTTAACCTATGAAAGTGGGAGCTCCTATGGCTCTCAGCCACTTCCTGCCTCAGCAGCTTCCAAGCTGGGCTATGTCACCCTTGCACAGCTGATTCAATGGGTTTGGAATGCCCCCCCCACACACACACTCCTATTCATCCTTCAAATCCCCAAAGCTTCAGAGCTCCACTTCTCCCTTATGAAACCCAGTTCACCCACATGCCCCAGCCTGGACCCCATGGGAAAAATCCATGTGTGGCTCTAAGGGTTCTCTCTGGGCTAGAGCGGGGGAGCCCAGGGGGCCTGCTAAGGGGAAAAGTGAACCCACCACCCACAGGCTCAGGGGCAAAAAAAAGAGAAGTGGGCACTGTTTCCAAGGTGATTCACTCAAGCCACCTTATCAGGCCAAGAGGAGCTGCCCCAGTTTCCTCTCTCCACAGATCCTCCTGGGTCTCCCTACATACTCACCCTGAGGTGGAGAAGGGGTGCAGGTGGAGGCCTTGAGGTCCCGTAGGGACACCTATCCCCCAGGCCTGTTTTACATAAACACAAAGCCTTCAGTTCTTTATTTACAAAGGTGCCTAACCCCTGCCTCTGCCGGGGGACTCAGATTCTTCCTCCGGGGTCAGGTGGACCCTCCCACCTACGAGAGGGGCACACAGTCAGGCCTGGGGGCACATGCAGTGTCCACTGCCCAGCTACCTTCCCACAGCTGGCTCCGTCTCCTCAGGGGTGTCTCCCCTGCCCGCCCCAGAGAAAAGACTCCCCACCTCTGTCACCTGTCAGGCCTAGGGGCTGTCTTGTGTGTTTGTCCATGAGTTTATCTATTATGAACAAAACTGCATTGAAGACTGGGCTCAGCTCTGCAAGCAATCCCAACGTCAGCCCAAAGACGGACACCTCTCGCGTCTGTTTTTCAGATGAGGTGATCACCAGTCTGTCGGAGTCTCCTGTCTCCCCCTGCTTCCCTCCCTGGCTGCCATGGTCTCAAGTGACCCAAGAGCAGCCTGGGTGTCCTCAGTGCCCGAGAAACCTGACATCCGGCCACTTGGGCCACTTGGAGATCTGCTGCACCTTGCAAAAACAGCACTCGCCAGGGCCCAGGGCGAATCCTTGCCTCCCCGGCCACTGCTCCCAAGGGCAAGGAGGCAGTGGTCAGCCCCTCCTAGCTTCTAGAAAGCTGCCACCCAGAATTCACAGGATTGGGCAGGATTCCTGTGCCTGCCTCCTGAAATGCCCAGCGGAACCCAGATGCCAGGATGCAGCAGGCACCTCTGCCAGGGAAAGAACAGCAGAGAAAGTGGCTGGGGCTAATCTCACGGCCCAGGATCCGTGGTGGCAGAGAAGGGATGCCAGGAGGCAGGCCTTATCAAGGGTGTGCACTGGGCAGGACACCCCGGCTCCTGGGGGACCTGCCTCCTCCCCTCACCAACAGAGGTGTTCTGACAACTCCCCCAGGACACAGGTTGACCCTGTTGGGCCCACAGACCCCATCCTCCTCAGCCAGACACACGCAGACCCCTGCCTCTTCAGTCTGGCCCCCAAGTCTTAGCTCCCCAGCGCAGCACCCGTAAACCTCCCAAGCACCAGGTTCCCCATGATGGGGCAGAGGATGGGCAGGAGTGCGCTGGAGAAACGGGACAGACTGACAGAGGGGGCTCCAGGCAGCCTGACCCTCACTCGGCAGAGTTGTCACCCAGACAGACAAATGAAAAAGTCAAGCCGACCAAGCCGACTGACAGAGGTGCCACCAGGCAGTCAGACCCAATCCAGAGAGGGTTTAGGGTGCCCATGGGGGTCAGACAGAACGACAAAGGGAAGTGCCACTGGAGGGTCACATGAGTGGTCAGGTGGCAGACGGAATAAGTACAGAGCAGTTAAGCAGACAGATGGAGGAGGTCAAGGATGGGGCAATAGAAGGGTACTGAGCAGCCAGACAGAGGAGGTTCAGGACGTAGAGCAGGCAGGCAGGCAGGCAGGCAGAGAGGGGAGGCTCAGGCCCCAAGACAAGCAGTGGGCTAGGAGAGGTCAGGCCCCTGAACAGGCAGACAGAGTGGGGAGGCTCAGGCCCGGAGGCAAGCAGTGGGCTAGGAGACGTCAGGCCCCGGGGCAGGCAGGCTAGCAGCGGAGGGAGGCTCGGCCCCGGGACAAACAGTGCGTTGGGGGAGGCTCAGGCCCCGAGGCAAGCAGGCAGAAGGGGAAGGCCCCGGGGCAGGCAGTCGGAAGGCGGGAGGCTCAAGCCAGGGGGGCAGGCAGTCGGAGGGAGGAGGCTCGGCCGCGACTTACCGACCAGGTGCCAGGCCTTTCGGGGGCCGCAGCGGACGCAGCGGCCGGCGGCGCGGTCGGCCTCGTAGCCCACGAGGGGCGTGCACAGCCCGTCGGCCACCTGGCCGAGCAGCAGCAGCAGGCCGGCGCCGCGCGAGCTGTAGGCGCGCACCGAGTGCAGGTAGAGCAGCAGGTAGGTGAACCACATGGACGCGCACAGGTCGTTGAGGAAGTGGCCCACCGCATAGCTCAGCCGCGCGGCCACCGACAGTGGCCGCGGCGGCGCCCCCGCTCCGGCCGCCGGGGGCCCCGGGCCCATGGCCGCGCTCCGCACCCGGGCCGGCCGGTCTGGCGCGCGGCAGACGCGACCCCCGCGCGCGAGCCGTCCGCGCCCGGCTCTCCCCGCGCCACCGCCCAA
>NC_058403.1:211960292-211975635 GCF_002201575.2 Neomonachus schauinslandi | reverse complement strand
AGCCGCGCGGCCACCGCCAGTGGCCGCGGCGGCGCCCCCGCTCCGGCCGCCGGGGGGCCCCGGGCCCATGGCCGCGCTCCGCACCCGGGCCGGCCGGTCTGGCGCGCGGCAGACGCGACCCCCGCGCGCGAGCCGTCCGCGCCCGGCTCTCCCCGCGCCACCGCCCAAGCCCGCCCCGCCGAGCGCGCCTGCAGCCGCCGGGCCCCAAACCCCAAATTAAGG
The DNA here is from genome assembly GCF_002201575.2 of Neomonachus schauinslandi. Classification (NCBI taxonomy): domain Eukaryota; kingdom Metazoa; phylum Chordata; class Mammalia; order Carnivora; family Phocidae; genus Neomonachus; species Neomonachus schauinslandi. The sequence continues at coordinate 211,975,413 of NC_058403.1, read as the reverse complement.
CCCGGGTGGGGCGGGGCGGGGAATGCTGGCGGCCGCCTCCACCAATCGGGGCCGCGCGCCGGGGCCCGAGAGCCAATAATCAGAGGGGGGCGTGGCCTCGGGGGCCAGTCCGGCCCCCACGCCCTGCTCCCGCGGGGTGGGACGGTCCTAGCGCCAGACGGCTCACCTTGGTGTTAGCGGGACGGTCACCGGCTGGGGGGGCGACGCAAGGGGCGCCCACACCCAGACTCCTGCCTTCAGGCCCGCGCCACCCTGGCCTGCCCGCAGCTTTACGAGGCCTAATGTGTGTGTGGGAGAGGACGGGATGGACTGGAGGCTTGCGGGGTGGGCTGGGGGCGTGGGAGATGGGGGAGAATTCTGAGCCTGAGCTCGCCACTCCTTGGGGTCCCGTAACTTCCCAACTTCCCGGCCCGGAGAGACCCAGTCGCACGCGGAGAGGACGCATTAGTTCTAATTAATTAGTTATTAAGGATAATAATGGGGGTAATCATCATAATAACCCCAGCTGGCATTTAATGAGCGCTGACTGTGCCAAATGCCCCACGTGGGTTTTCTCACCCAAGCCGGGAGGGAAGCGGGCCGAGTGGCTCCCATTTCACACGCGATAAAACAGGCCCGGAGAGCGGGGAGGGCGTGCTCGGGGACGCCGTGAGTCAGGTGCATGCGACACCACCCGAGGCCTGCGCTCAGAACCCCTCCCCACTCTCCTCCAACGTCCTCCCACGACCGGGTCACCACACAAGCGATTTCAAGTTCCCCCAAGCTTTGCGTGCAGTCGTCCCCCCCACCCCTCCGCGCCTCCTCCAGCCGCGGTTAAACACCTGCGCTCTGGAGCCAGAAACTTGGGGTCCAAATCCAGCCCCACTCCCTGCTAACTGTTCCAGCTGGGACAAGTCCTTTAACTCTGTGGGGTTTCAGTCTTCCCAGATCTAGAATGGGTATAATGTACACTAAAGTCATATAGGGGCGCCTGGCTGGCTCAGCCCATAGAGGGTGCGACTCTTGATCTCAGGGTCTTGAGTTCCAGCCCCACGTTGGGTGAGATTCCTTTAAAAATAAAATAAAATAAAATCTTGTATAATTGTTAGCTCTTAATAGTCTCAGCCAGAAAGTCTTCTCATCACCCCCTCCTCCCCGGCTGGTCATACAGTACTCTGGGCTGCCCCCCATTAGGGCCGATATCTGCTCTCCCCCCACCCCAGCTCTTAACTGTGTCCCCCACTGAACTATGATCCTCATGAAGGCAGGGACCGGATCAGCTACCAATGCCTGGCACATAGGAGCTCAAGAAATATCTGTCCAATGATTGTATGGTGGGCATGGAGGCAGAGATCCAAAACTGCAGACAGAAACTGGGAGACAGGAACCCACTGACAAACCAGAGGCTCAGGCACCCCAAGGGGGTCCTAGCCCAGAACTCCACACTGATGCAGACCACCCACCCCAATACCCATTTTTTTATGGAAAAGAGCCTGAAAACTGGATGTGGGTGGGGTAATGGGGACTCGAGATAACCTAGCTGGGGAGCAGGGAGATAAGGGGCCACAGCTTTGGAGGAGATAAGGAGAGACAAGTATCTCAATTCTTTCCTCCCTGCCGGGCATGCTCCTTCTGTTTCTCCGGGGCAATGAAAGTGATTTAAAGAAATTCTTGCCTCAGCCTTACACAACATTTAAAAATACTTGCCTAAGTTTCTTTAACATTTTTTTAAAGTTCTTATTTATTGGGGTGCCTGGGTGGCTCAGACGGTTAAGCGTTTGCCTTCGGGTCAGGTCAGGATCCCGGGGTCCTGGGATCAAGCCCTACGTTGGGCTCCCTGTTCAGCGGGAGTCTGCTGCTCCCTCTGCCTCTGCCTGCTGCTTCCCCTGCCTGTACACACTCTCTGTCAAAAATAAATAAAATCTTTTTTTAAAAAGTTCTTATTTATTGATTTAAATCATCTCTACCCCCAAGGTTGGGCTTGAACTCACGACCCTGAGATCAAGAGTCATGCAAGATCAAGAGTCACACGCTCCACGTATGAGTCAGCCGGGCGCCCCTCACCTAAGCTTTGTATTTACATTTCTCATCTCCTTTCATCCCACATCCCTAGGGGATCTTACACTACTTCTTGCCCATTTTACAGAGAAAACAGGCTCTTAGAGAACTCCCTTGCCAGAGGGCACACATCTAACAAGAGGCAGATTCAGGATCCAAATTGGGCTCCCCGCATGATCTGCAGCATCTTTGAGTTCTTTATTCTCGGACAGGGGAGGGCCCACCTGAAGAGAAAAGGTGCCCGGTGTTTACTCTTTCCAGCCTCCTGTGTGGGTCAGGAACCCACAGGGAGCATCCCTCGAGCAGACCCAGCACAGGGAGCGGGGGCGTTTAGCAGAAACACCAACATATCTCTGGGTTTTCCTGCCGGTGGGAGCCAGTGAATATTTCCTGGCCTGGACACTGGGAGGGGGGGAAGGCAAGAACAAGGCGGACCCTGGCAGGGAGCTGCCTCTGAGCTGTGTCCTTCCCTCCTTCCTTCCTGGACTCACTCATTCAGCAGATCTGGCCTCATGCTGAACAGTGCAGGAGCCCCAAAATTCTGAAGCCCCTCATCTGAAGCAGGGGCAGAGCCGGCCCCTCTGTGGTTGGTGCTGGTGCTGGAGGGGTTAGACATGGGAGGGCTGATTGAATGGCAGGCAGAGTCTGGACGTTACCTCCAGATCACTGGGGAGCCATGGGAGGGTTTTTTTTTTTTTTTTTTAAAGATTTTATTTATTCATTTGACAGAGAGATACACAACGAGAGAGGGAACACAAGCAGGGGGAGTGGGAGGGGGAGAAGCAGGCTCTCCGCTGAGCAGGGAGCCCGATGCGGGGCTCGATCCCAGGACCTTGGGGTCATGACCTGAGCTGAAGGCAGACGCCCAACCATCTGAGCCACTCAGGCGCCCCATGGGAGGGTTTTGAGAGGAGCTGGGAGAGTCAGATAAAAAGTCGGATGGGGGTGGGCATGGGGAGCGTCTATTCCAAAGCAGGCCTTGGCTACAGGGGTTGGGAACCTAGTGCAGAGCACACATGCCCCCATAAGAGCCCGTGGGAGATTTGGAGGGAAGATCAGAGACGGTCCTGCCTGAAGGGAGGATGTGAGAAAGGAGGGATGAATGCCCTGCCCTCGGGATAGGATAGAGACAGGCTTGGGGTCCAGTGAGATCCGAGCCTCTGATGTCCCCAGAGCGTCCCAGCTGCCCCCCACCCCCTGCTGGAGATCGGATGTCCTGGTGGCCCCAGTCCAGCTGCAGGTAGGAAGGGAGGGTTCGCTTTGATCTCCTCTCCAGGGGCTCTGGATGACTAGGAGTGGTGGAGGGGGAGGGAGGATTCCTAGAAACTGGGAAACAACCGGGAACTTCCTTAGATCCCAGGGTGGCTGTGGGGGGCCCACAGCCAAGATCAAACCAGGCAGTCTCAGGCCAGCCCCCAAGCCTCAGTTTCCCTTTCTGTGAAATGGGTGTGACAGTAGCACTGCTGAATAGGGTCACAGGGTGGCCTAAGGGAGATGAGGCAGGTGAGGATTGGGACTGCACAGGCACCAGATCATTCGCTGTGGTCGGGGGCTGTCCTGTGCATCGCAGCACCCCTGGCTTCCACCCAGTAGAAGCCAGGGGCACCCCCCCCCCAGCAAGTCGTCACAACCAAACATGTTTCTGGGCATGGTCCAGTGTCCCCTGAACTACCCTGGGTGGCAGCCACTGTACTAGAAAATTCTCTGTAACAGGGTCTGCAGCTTCCCGGACCAAACCAGCTACCGCTTCCGGTGGCATTGACCCCAGTTCTAAGGGAGACCATGAATTAAGCTCATTAAACCCTTGCGACAACCTCCTGAAGGCAGACATAGTCATCGTCCCACTTTGTGGAGCGGCAGACTGAGGCACAGACAGTTTCGGTAAATTGCTCAAGTCACACATCTAGGGCTTGGGGCCACCTCCCTGACCTTCTGCAGGTCCACAGCAGCGGGGGCTGCCTCCTCCTCAGAGGCCTGAGGCCCCCGCCCCCACACCCCTTCTTTCAGGCAGCTGTGACCACTGCATTTGTGTGTGTGTTGTGCTTCACGTTGTGTCCCCTTCCCTGCAACCTCCCCTCCCGCCAAGTAGGTGACAGTCCTAACACCCAGGACCTTGGAATGCAACCTTATTTGGAAATAGGGTCATTGCAGAGGTGGGGAGTTAAGATGATGTCACGCTGGAGCAGTCCCCTGTGGACCCAATAAAAAGCGAAAGCTGGACACACACACACGGAGAAACCGAGGGATGATGAAGGCAGAAATATCGGGGTGACGCTTGGACAAGTCAAGGAACACCCAGCATGGCAGGCGACCCCCAGGAGCTGGGAGAGCCTGGGGCTGACTCTCCCTCAGGACCGCAGAAGGAACCAGCTCTGATCGAGTCCTTGTTGTTGGACTTCTAAGCCCCAGGACCGCGGCGCAATACGCTTCTGTTGTTTAAGGCCCGGGCTTGCGGTGCTTTGTTTGAGCAGCCCTAGGGGACTAATATAGTGCGTGCGCGTGCATGTGCGTGCGCGTACACGTGTGTGCGTGTGCATGCGCGTGCGTGCGCGCGCGTGCATGTGTGTGCACGTAGGAAAAGCCTTAGTAAGAAGTGTTACCAAGCTGGTGATGGGGAATATGGTGTGCGTACCGTGGCCTTACCTACACTGATTTTATACAAATGAAATGAATTTGCACAATATTTGCAAAATAACGTTCATTTCAAAAACAGAGGTTTAAGCCATCCTTAATGGATCTTGTATTTCTGGAACTGTAAATTGGGACTCCGTACCAGGCTTCCTACTGTACAAATTTCCAAGTGAGGCACAGAAATGAATGCAAAGAAACTAAAACGAAATTTACGACTTTAGACAGCTGTGGTTACTGGTTTTATTGAGGGCTAGGTATTTTTTTTAAAGATTTTATTGATTTATTTGAGAGAGAGGGAGATCACGTGATTGGGGAGAGGGGGCAGAGGGAGAGGGAAAGGGAGAAATCGAAGCAGACTCTATGCTGAGTGCGGAGCCCTTTGCGGGGCTCAATCTCATGACCCTGAGATCATGACCCTGAGATCATGACCGAAGCTGAAACCACGAGTTGGACACATAACCGAGCCACCCAGGCGCCCTTACAGAGGGCTAGGTATTGAGAGAACTTTATGTTGCTAAGAAAAAACAAGGGACGCCTGGCTGGTTCAGTCAGTGCAGCTGGTGACTCTTGATCTTGGGGTCATGAGTTCAAGCCCCACAGTGGGTGTGGAGCCTACTTGGGAAAAAAAAAAAAGAGAGAGAGAAAAAAAATGATTTATAGTTTCGGGGCAGAAAGGATCTGCTGTTAAATAAATGCACGAAGGATGTAAAGTCAGATAGTATAAATGCTGCTTCTATATGTTGCTTGTTTGGGGCTGTGGTGTGTATGGACTGCATGAATTGAACGGAAGACACCTTTTATTCTTTCTAGAGAATATCCATGCAGCAAGATATTTTTCTTGATACCAAAGAGCTGCAAACTGCTTTCAAAATCAACCCCAGGGGCGCCTGGGTAGCTCAGTCGGTTAAGTATGGGACTCTCGGTTTTGGCTCAGGTCATAATCTTGGGGTCCTGGGATCGAGCCCCACTTCCGGTTCCCCACCCTGTGCGGAGTCTGTTAGAGATTGTCTCCCTCTCCCTCTGCTCCTCCCTGCTCGGGCTCTCGCTCTCTCTCTAAAGGAAATAAGTAGAGTATTTTTTAAAAAGTCAATCTCAAAACAGTTCCTGTCTTTTTGATGTACAGGAAGACTCTGAATTCCTTGTGTGGTTCCTTAGGAGGGGGGAGGACAGTTTCTAGCGCAACACCTTGTCAATCAAGCCAAGGAGGCGGGGCTTGGAGGGCGGGGCTTCCCCAACTTCCCGCTTAGACTTCTTACCTATATTATTTTTAACAGATCAGAGGCAAGGGTGGTGTGTCCCATGAAGCAACAGAGCAGGGTCTAGAATCCGGGTCTGTCATGATTCCAAGGCATGCTCATCTTACTCAGCCATGGGCTGCCTCTTAGGGGAACAGGTTTATTGAAACTTAATTCACATACAATGCACGCATCTAAAGTGTGCAATTCTGAGGGGTTTTTTTAAAGATTTTATTTATTTATTTGAGAGAGAGAGAAAGGAAACAAGCTGGGGGGAGGGCAGAGGGAGAGGGAGAAACAGACTCCCCGCTGAGCAAGGAGCCTGACGCAGGACTGGATCCCACGGGATCATGACCTGAGCGGAAGGCAGACGCTTAACCGACTGAGCCGCCCAGGCTCCCCTGTGGTTTTCAGTATATTTACAGTTATGCAACCATCACTGCAGTCTAATTTTAGGACATTTTGATCACTCAGAAAGAAACTCCGTGCCCCTGAGCAGTGTCTCCCCATTCCCCATCCCCACTAATTCCCCAGCCCCAGGCAACCACTAACTTACTGTCTCTATGGATTTGCCTGTTCTGGACATTTCATATGAATGCAGCCACACACTTGTAGTCTTTTGTGACTGGCATCTTTCACTGAGCATCATGTTTTCAAGGTTCACCCCTGTTGTAGCATGAATCAGCAATTTATTCCTTTTTCTTTTTTTAAGTTTATCTTAATCTCTATACCTAACGTGGGGCTCGAAATCACGACCCAGAGATCAAGAGTCACAGGCTATTCCGACTGAGCCAGCCAGGCGCCCCTAATTTATTCCTTTTTATGGCCACTAATATTCTATTAGATGAGTGGACCACATTTTGTCTATCTGTTAACCAACAGATGGGCATTTGGGTTGTTTCTACTTATCGGCCATTGTGAATCGTGCTGCTGTAAACGTTCATGTGCAAATTCCTGCGTGGACATGTGTTCTTGATTCTCTTGGGTCTGTCTCTAGGAGTGGGATTTCTGGATCGCATGGTAATTTCATGTTTAATGTTTTGAGGAACTGCTTGGCTGTTTTCCAAAGCACTTGCCTCTGAGATATTTACTGTATGCACTCATTTGTATATTCAACAGTAGGGATCGAGCAGCTCCTAGAGGCACTGTTCTAGGTGCTTTAACGTGATGGGGCGCCGGGGTGGCTCAGTCGTCAAGCGTCTGCTTTTGGCTCAGGTCATGATCCCAGGGTTTTTGGATCGAGCCCCGCATCAGGCTTCCTGCCTGGTGGGAAGCCTGCTTCTCCCTCTCCCACTCCCCCTGCTTGTGTTCCCTCTCTCGCTGTGTCTCTCTCTGTCAAATAAATAAATAAAATCTAAAAAAAAAAGTATTAAAAACCACAGGCCAATAAAAGAGCCACTTAGGCCACGTCACCAAAGTGGAGCTTAATACCAACCTAACCGCACCTTCAACCTCCCCCAGAAATTTTTTTTTTTTAAGACTTTATTTTATTCGACAGAGAGAGTGAGAGAATACAAGCAGGGGGGAGTAGTAGAGGGAGAGAGAGAGAAGCAAGCTTCCCGCAGAGCAGGGAGCCCGACACGGGACTCAATCCCAGGACTCTGGGATCATGACCTGAGCCAAAGGCAGACACTTAACCATCTGAGCCACCCAGGCACCCCTCCCCCAGAAATGTATTAATGGGTCAGTCAGGAACTTTCCCTCTCTGCCCCAAAGGAACATGAGAGAATGTGCATAATAAGACCTCCTGCTCTTCCCCCTGCTAAGGGAAAGTGACCTTGCAAGGAGGCACAATCCTTTGTCTTCTCTTGGTAAGAATGTCCTTGCCCCTTCTTGCTTCCTATATAACCTTCCATTTTGTAGGATCCTTTGGACCTCCCCTCTACTTGCTAGATGGGATGCTGCCCCATCCATGAATCCCTTAACAAAGCCCATTAGATCTTCAAATTTATTCCATTAAAATTTTGTTCTTTAGGGGCGCCTGGCTGGCTCAGTCATAGAGCATGCGACTCTTTTTTTTTTTTTTTTTAAAGATTTTATTTATTTATTTGAGACAGAGAGAATGAGATACAGAGAGCATGAGAGGGAGGAGGGTCAGAGGGAGAAGCAGACTCCCTGCCGAGCAGGGAGCCCGATGCGGGACTCCATCCAGGGACTCCAGGATCATGACCTGAGCCGAAGGCAGTCGCTTAACCAACTGAGCCACCCAGGCGCCCGAGCATGCGACTCTTGATCTCAGGGTGGTGAGTTCAAGCCCCACACTGGGAGTAGAGATTACTTAAATAAATAAAACTTAAAAAAAAATTTTTTTTTTTTGTTCTTTAACAGGGGAAACTAACATATGGAGAAAAAATAAGACAGGGTGTATGGGGGAAAACTCATTGAGAAGGTGACATTTGAGCAAAGACCTGAAGGAGATCAAGCAGTGAGCCAGCAGATAATCAGGAGGAAAGGGCACACCAGGTGCAAAGGCCGGGGGGAGGGGTAAGTGAAATGGACGTATTTGTATTTGAGGAACATCAAGGAAGCAGAGAAGGGAGATGGCAGTGTGGTGATGTGGGCCAGTTGTCTGGGGTCTAATAAGAGATCGTGAGCATTCAGTGACCACAACTGTCACCCTGGGAGTAGGGGAAGTCGCAGCTCAGGCCATAAGACCACGCTGCCGCTTGGGGGTGGGGGGGCAAATCCCAGAGCAGAGCCTCCTGCCCCTCCACCTTCACGAGGTCCTTGCAGCCTTCCTGTCTCAGTTCCTCTTTCCAAATGCTTTCAGCCCAGTTCTGGACCTCAGCTTCGCAGCATCCCAGCCTCCTGGTCCTAAACATCGTGCAAGGTCCCCATTGCACAGGAGGGAAAGCTGAGCCCCCAGGGGGAGAGCAGCCCCTGCCGGCGCACTGCAGGACTAGGCACAGCGGGAGGCCGGGGGCCCTAAGTTCAGTGAATGGATGGCTAACTTCCCCGCCAGGTTTGCAAGAGGCTAAGACAGGTCCCACCCTGTCCTGGGGCGGGAGAGGAAGACACTGCGGGGAAGGACCTTAACCCCCTTTCCTAGCAACCGGCCGCCGTCTCCATGGCAACTAGGGAGGCGCCCGATCTGGCCCTGCAGGTCCCGGGATCCCGCAGGGGCGGGCGGTCTCGCCTTCACCCGGAGAGGAGGAGTCCGAGCCGCGCCTACTGGCCCTTTAAGGGGCTCCGCCCGGCAAGGCCTCAAAGCGCCCTGATTGGTCCCGAGAGCGGCCGAGCACAGCCGAACTTGACGCACCCGCCCGCAGCCTTCCCTATCCACCTCCCACGCGGCCCCGGTTGCCCCAGCCAATCGCCGACCGGCGCGCCAACCTTCATCTGCATGGTCACGCCCCAGGGAAACACTGCACCCAATCCGACAGCTCGCGGAGGCCGTATTAGCATGCCGAGGGCGGGGCGAGCGGCAGGGGCGGGCTCGGGGCGGTTGGTTGGAGCGTCGCAGCAGCGGAGAGGTCCGGGAAAGTTTCTTTGGAGGTGAAAACAGCCGCGGAACTCCGGGCCCTGCGAGGGGGTGGGGGCGCGGGGGTCCTGGGGCCGGGGAGGGGCCCCTCCCGGACCGGAGGAGGGTGGGCTCGGCCCTTCCGGGGGGCGATCGCCCAACAAAGGATCCCTGGGGCGCCCGCCCTCGAGGGCCTCCCCGCCCCTGGATCCGGCCCCTCCAAACACCCCGGGCCCGGCATTCCGGGGCTCCCCCGCCGGGCCACCCCATCGGCGGCTCGGGCGCCCCTCACTCGGCCACGCGTCTGCCTTCCAGGTGGGGCCGGGAGCGGCCATGTCCCACGGCTCCAAGCAGCCCGGCGCGGTCGCCGCGTGAGTGAGACATCCCCTCCCCCAGCCCACTTGGGGCTGCAGCCCAGCTCCCGCCCGCCCTGCGGAGCTCCTGGCCCCTCGCCCCTCGCCCTTCAGGGTCTTGACTCCCCCCACACAGCTGGGGCAGGACCTCCCCCTTGCGTCCCCACCGGCCTCTTTCCCCCCAACTCCCCGGCCCAGTTCCTCCCAGGGGTCCCTACCGGCCCCCCGAGTGCTCCTTCCCCGTCCCGTGGATAATGACCCCCGCAGACCCCTGCTCCCAGGACTCAGGCCCCCTCCGTGCCAGCTCCGCGGTCGGGGATGGAGGTGAGGATGGGGGTGACCCTGGCGTCCCATGGCTCCAGGCCGGCGGGCGGCAAGGCTCCGGGACAGCATGGGGGCTTCGTGGTGGCTGTCAAGCAAGAGCGCGGCGAGGGCCCCCGGGCCGGCGAGAAGGGTTCCCACGAGGAGGAGGTGAGTCCCGAGTCCCTGCGCTGTGGTGGGGGAGGCTCTGGGGCTCGCCCATAGCCTGGAAGCTCCACCCCGGGCTAGATTTGAATTCGCTGTGGCTCCGCCCACAGTCCAGATTTTCTTCCGAAGCTGAGGCCCGCCCCGTGCCACATGCCACGCCCCCAAGAGATCCACTGCCACTAAACCAGGCCCCGCCCATCGCCCAATACCAGCTCCGCCCACTGCCCTGTGGGAGGTACCTTCCCGTCGTCCAGTGGGCCTTTCGTCCCGCATAGAAGCCACGCCCACCCCAGAGACCACGCCCACAAGCGAGCCCCATCCCAGATGCCTAGTGCCCGGGACCTCCGAACCCCGCCCTCTCCCAATCCTGCCCCTTGACCAGGCCGTACCTACAGGCCTTCCAGTCCCTGTCTCCTGGATCGGCCACGCCCATCCCTCTAGCCTGCCCCAGCCCCTCAGGCCCCTCCCAACGGCGCGTACGGTTTCACAGCCCGTGAAGAAGCGTGGCTGGCCCAAGGGCAAGAAGCGGAAGAAGATCCTGCCAAATGGGCCCAAGGCACCGGTCACGGGCTACGTGCGCTTCCTGAACGAGCGGCGTGAGCAGATTCGCACGCGCCACCCAGATCTGCCCTTTCCCGAGATCACCAAGATGCTGGGTGCCGAGTGGAGCAAGCTGCAGCCGGCGGAGAAGCAGGTGTGGACGGAGGGGGCTGGCCCAGGACCACTGACCTTGCCCCGACCCACTCGGACACTGCCCTGCAGCCACATGCCCCAAAGGACAGAATGTGGAGGGTCCTTGCTTCCGCCTGGAGAACTGATCACCCATGAGCTCTCCCCAGCAGGCTGAAGCGAGGGGAGGGTAGCAATAGGCAAGAATCGACGTAACAGTTAATAACCAACATGGATAGGTGTAAAGATGTAGGGGTGGGGGCTGGATTTTTATGTGATACCTTCCGATTTTCAAATCCTGGTAATTAAAATTGCAAAAATATCAAGGAAACGAAACACACCACTAGTTTGCGCCCTCTAAGTGGTATTTCAACAAGCGAAATGGGTGCAGGAGGGCAGCTCAGCCTGGAGACAAGGTTTATAGCGGCGGAGTTGGGGCGGGGGGGGCGGGGGGGGAGTGCCCTGAGCAGGAGGCCGAGGAGGCGGGTTTTGTCTCCAAGGACAGTAGGGAGCTACAGCAAGGTGGGGGCATAGTGAGCTGAGTGATGGAGATGGGGTGTTGGCCGTGGAGGCCTGCCGCCCCTGCCCGTGGGCTGGGCCAAGCCTTCCGCTGCCCCCACTAGCGGTACCTGGATGAGGCCGAGCGGGAGAAGCAGCAGTACATGAAGGAGTTGCGCGCGTACCAGCAGTCAGAAGCCTACAAGATGTGCTCGGAGAAGATCCAGGAAAAGAAGATCAAGAAAGGTGGGAAGGGACCCAGCCCCCAGGCAGCTGGGTGCGGGCTCTGAGACAGGTGACCCTGGGCAGACCACCCACCGTCCTCCATGGGACTCCCGGTCCCATGAAGATGAGAGACACCTAAGCAGACAGCTGTGAGTGGGCAGGGCTGAGCAGTGCTGACATGGGGGCACACAGACACTGGGGGGCCTAGGCAGGAGCCTGCCCCAGGACGAGCAGGGCTAACTAGGGGGGAAGGGTATGCTAGGCGGGAGCAGGGCTAACTAGGGGGGAAGGGTATGCTAGGCGGGGCGGGGGTGGGGGGGGAGGGCGGCACTCGCAAAGCAATATGTGGGCTCAGAGGAGACCTGCCAGGCTGATTGATCCTGCCCTCCTTCCCCACCAGAAGACTCGGGCTCTGGGCTCATGAATACCCTCTTGAATGGACACAAGGTAAGTACTCCTGCTCCAAGGACCATGGCTGGGCAAGAAAGGTCTGGAGGTCTTTAAGCCCTGGGTGAGCCAGACCAACTCTCATGGGAGGAAGGGAGTGCCCCTCCTCCAAGTGTGCAAGCAGAGTGGGGCAGCCACATCGTGGGAATGTTGGTAAAAGGACTTCGACCCAGATGGCCAGAGGAATCCCTCCCAAGCTTGAGGGACGTCCCAGAGGGGTTTTGGCTGCCCCCCCCAAAAAATTCGTCATCTTGTCCTGTCGTCCCAGGGTGGGGACTGTGATGGCTTCTCCACCTTTGACGTCCCCATCTTCACTGAAGAGTTCTTGGACCAAAACAAAGGTGAGCACTGACCAGGGGTTCTTGGGGAAGTGGGTGTTGGGAGAGTGTGTGGGCCAAAAGGGTGCCAAGGCCGGGGGAGGTGGCGGGTGGGGGGAACTGACCACCCACTCAAAAAAGCAGAGGCGCCCACCTCCCCCGACCCTCCGGAGCCGAACCGAGGTGTGGGGCTGGAGGCAGAGCAGTGACAGCCGGCCTGGGGGTCGGGGTCGGGGTCGGGGTCGGGGCGGGGACACAGCTAAGGCAGAGGCCCAGCAGCGGGCAGGGAGGAAGCTCCAGGCTCTGATCCGGCTCCCCCACGCTACAGCGCGGGAGGCAGAGCTGCGGCGCCTGCGCAAGATGAACGTGGCCTTCGAGGAGCAGAACGCCGTGCTGCAGAGGCACACGCAGAGCATGAGCAGCGCGCGGGAGCGCCTGGAGCAGGAGCTGGCGCTGGAGGAGCGGCGGACGCTGGCGCTGCAGCAGCAGCTCCAGGCCGTGCGCCAGGCGCTCACCGCCAGCTTCGCCTCGCTGCCGGTGCCGGGTGCGGAGGCCCCGCCCCGCGTCGGGCCCCGCCCCCCGCCCCCACCCTGTCTCTGGCGAGCTCCGCCCCGCCGGCTCCACCTCCTGGCCCCGCCCCCAGCTGCTTCGAGCCTGGACCCCTACCGCCTTGAGCCCCTACCCCAGAAATCCCGCCAGCCCCGCCCCCGGCCGTGCGACTCCTGCACCGAATGACTCCTCCCTATCGTGAGCAGAGCGCGCGCCCGCCCTCGCTGACCCCTGCCCGCGCCGGTCCTGCCCGTGACCCCCCCTCCCCTCCGGCTTTTCGCGCTCTGGCCTCAGCTGACCTTGGCTACTTCCTCCTCCCTAGTTTGTAAGCCCCCCCTCGGCCCACGGCCTCGCCCTCACCACTTTCCGTCTAATGCCCCCCGCCCACAGCTGACCTTGACTTTTCCGGGTCTAGACGTCCTGATCCCCCACCCGACCCCACCGACGCGCCGCGCCTCTGGCCCCCTCCCCGGGACCCTGCCCTTGGAGACCCCCCCCCGCCCTCTGACCTCTGCTCCTGTGGGGCCCCGGCTGCATCGACTCCCCCGCTGGGCTCCGGTGACCGGTCCCTGTCCTCTCCAGGCACGGGCGAGACGCCCACTCTCGGCACTCTGGACTTCTACATGGCTCGGCTGCACGGCGCCATCGAGCGCGACCCCGCCCAGCACGAGAAGCTCATCGTCCGCATCAAGGAGATCCTGGCCCAGGTCGCCAGGTGTGTGACGGGGCGGGTCGCCCCCGGGCTCTGCTCGGCCCGGATGGGGCCTCCCTGCCTGGGGGTTGGGGGGGCTGCCTGAGGCTAGACCTGCCTTGGGCCCCGCGGAAATGACTGGATTTCGGCCTCCGACGGGGGTCCCGGAGTCTGGGCGCTGCCGGGTGGGATCCGGCTGCGGGATCTTATTCCGAGGCCACCGCCCACACGGGATCTACCAGGTGGGGCTTATTTGATACAGGCGACCAGTGGCCAGACCGCTGGGGGGCGCCGATCAGATCGGGGACTTTATGAATGCTGCTGGGCGGGAAATGCCAATCCCTCTTGGCGGGTGGGATCCACTTGGGGGGCTAGAACTTCCCCGCAGCTGCTCGTGGGTTTTTCTGGGTGGCTTCCAGCTGTCCTGGTTAGGTGGGATGGACTCCTGGCCCCCACCATGGCATCTGTTTGGAAGGACTGAGGGTTGGTGGCCTATGGTGACCCCCATCCTGGGGGTCAGGGCTGATAAATTATGGGGGTTCCCCATCACGAGTCCCCCCCTTCTCTCCTGTCACAGTGAGCACCTATGAGGGTGTCCGCCGCCCCACGGATCCAGAGAAGACCAAGCTTTGGTCATGGCCCCTTCTCCACCCCATGGAGGAGGATTGGGGGTCCACCTTTTGGGGCCATGCCCAATCCTGCACCTTGGGGGCTCCAGCCCCCCTAAAATTAAATTGCTACAGCGTCCCTCTAGCTTTCAATTCCCCCAGCACCCTGAACCCAGAAAAATCACCTGCTGTACATGACACGCCTAGAACCCGGAGCCCCAAGGCCCAGCAACGCCTGCTCCCCTTGCACATCACACTACAGGGACGTGGGAGCAGCACAGGGGCTGCGGAACCCAGGACACAAGGGGACCCACAGCCACTGGCACGCCCAGGGTGGGGACGGTTATACCTGCTACACCGGATCTCGAGGACCGGCCCAGGGACAAGGTAGAAAACCCCACCCCTGACCCGCTGGGACCCCCAGCAGGTGCTCACCACAGGTGCCCCCCCCCCCCCCGCCCCAGGCAGGCACGCTGCAGGGACATGCTCTCATACTTGGGGCGGGGCCCTCTGATTGTGGCCCTCAGATTCCTGCACCCCAGAATTGGGGGGGCTGGTACTGACCCTCCCCTCCCTCATCCAGATGAGGGACCCTTGCAGAGGCATCCTCTACCTTTGCTCAATCTGGACTTTTTAAGTAAAAAAAGTGGAATTTGAATTTCCAAGCCTGTGAATGTTTTTTTGGGGGGGTGGGGTGGGAGGTGGGCTAGAAGATGTGCCCAGGGCCCCCAAGATGCCCCTGCTGGGTGTCCCAGGCCTGCCCTCCCCAAGCCCCCGGCCCCCATGAGCCCCCTTCCCATCCGCGGATGAGCCTGTTCCGGACGAGTCACCCACGTGGACTCACACCCCGCGTGGCCTTCTGTGTCTGGTTCCCTCCCTGAGCGTCCCCGCCCCCATCAACGGTCACTCCCCACCTTCTCCCCCGCCCCCTGC
>NC_058403.1:211936377-211959892 GCF_002201575.2 Neomonachus schauinslandi | reverse complement strand
CCCCGCCCCCATCAACGGTCACTCCCCACCTTCTCCCCCGCCCCCGCGAGTCCCCTTCCCGTCCGCGGATGAGCCCGTTCTGGACGTGTCACCCACGTGGACTCACACCCCGTGTGGCTTCTGTGTCTGGTTCCCTCCCTGAGCGTCGTGGGCTCGGGGTCCATTCCCAGGGCCGTGCGTGTGGGCCCCTCCCTCTTTTTCATGACCGAATAATATTCCAGTATGTGGACGGACCACATTTTGTTTATCCCTTCACCCGTTGATGGACATTTTGGTCGTTTACACCTTCCGGCTCCTTTGAGTCCTGCTGTGTATAGTGTGTGACAGGTGTTTGAACACCTGCTTTCACTTCTGCAAGCTACCTCCCCGGAATGGAATTGCTGCTCCTAGGGGGATTCTGCGCTTGCCTTACTGAGGAATCCTCTCTGAGACTTTTTGTGTAATGCAATATTTAAGACATCTTAAAATTGGGGGAGAATAATTAGACAAATGCCTGTATCAGGTTGAATCATGTCCCCTCAAAAGATACGCTGAAGCCCTAAACCCCAGTCCTCAGAATGTGACCTTATTTGGAAATAGGGTCATTGCAGATATAATTAGTTAGGATGAGGTCATCCCAGAGTAGGGTGGGCCCCTGATCCAATATGACTGGTGTCCTTATAAGAAGATAAAGATTCGGACACAGACACAGGAGACAGCCATGTGACCACAGAGGCAGAAATGGGAACAATGCAAGCTGCCAGAAAGTGCCGAGGAGTGCCAGCCACCACCAGAAGCTAGGACAGGCAGGGAGGGGCTCTGCCAAGGTCTCAGAGGGAGCGTGGTCTTGCTGACAAGCTGATGTCACACTTCGGGCCCCCCCCCCACAGGGGGGATAAAACCCTGTTTGTTTAAACCCCCCCGGCTTTTGGGCCTTTGTAATGGCTGCCCCAGGAGACAAAAACAACCAAGACTCTAGCCCCCCCCACCCCCGGGCCCCTTTCCCCCCCCCCCCGGCACAGGTACCCCCATCCCAAATTTGGAGTTTATCAGGCAAGTCTTTATCTACTGTAGCACATAAGTATGTCTTCCTAGAAGAGTACCGTTTTGACAGGGTTTGGTTTTCTCGTTCAGTTCTTAAAGGTTTTTAAAGTGTACAGTTCTGTGGTTTCTAGTATATTTACGAACTTGTGCAACCATCAGCACAATCTAATTCCAGAACACTTCCGTCACCCCAAAGAGAAGCCTTGTACCCCTTAGCAGTCACTGCCCCTCCCACCTCCTTCAGCCCCTGACAGAAACAAACCCACTTCCCGTCTGTGGATGAGCCTGTTCCGGACGTGTCACCCACGTGGACTCACACCCCGTGTGGCCTTCCGTGTCTGGTTCCCTCCCTGAGCGTCGTGTGTTCAAGGCTCATCCATGTCATAATGTGTGTCATGTTTTGCGGGCTTTTAAACTTGACACAACATTTTCTTACAGTGTCCAAAGCTTTCTGCAACTTGCCTTTTTCCATTAACGCTTGGTTTCTGAGATTCTCCCAAGGCGGGAGGCCCCTCTTTTGCACCACTATATGGCATTCCATTGCTGTTTATTATAAGAGCCGAAATTCTTGTTGTTGGATGCCTCCGTGCTGTGGTCCCAGGGGATTCTTACAGATGCTTCCTGGTGCCCACAGCCTCCTTCCCTTCTTCTTCATCTGTAACCTGGGGGTTCATTCATTTCCTCACCAAAGATTGCCTGAGTGCCTGCTGTCTGCCAGGCACAGGGCACCGGGATACGGCAGGGGGAAAAAGAGACCAGAACCCCTGCCCTCCTGCAGCTAACATTCTAGTGGTGGGGACAGCCAGGATACAAGATGAGTAAGTAAACAGCTGATCTATCAGGTAGTGCTTGATACCAGGGAGAAAAATCCGGGAAAAGAGATTGAGAGGTGGAAGGAGGAGGCAACATTTGAGCAAGTAGCTGAGGGAGGTGAGGGAGGAAACCAGGTGGATGACTTGGGAGATGGCGTTCAGGTAGAAAGAACAGCATGTGCAAAGGCCCTGGGGCAGGACCCAGCCTGGCATTAGAGAAAAGGCAAAGAGGCCGGTATGGCTGGAGTAGCAGGAGCGAGGGGGAGATGGGGAGGAGGGTAGGGTGGTGGGGGGCACGGGGCAGGTTGTGCAGGGCCTGGTGGGCCTCAGGGTGGACTTGGGCTTTTACCTCCCCAGGGAGGACTGAGCACTGGAAGGATGTGTCGAAGCAGGGACAGGGTATGGCTGAGGTTATCCCAGCATACATGTCCTGCCCCCTTCTAGGGTTGTTGCAAGGATTAAATGAGCGCGCCTAGCAGACAGTGAGCACTCCTCACGCTCAGCTGTTTATGTCCTCATTGGTGATCCCTGTTTTTCCCCATTCTGCAGCTCAGGCCCCTGGAGGACTGCCCAGCGTCCCCCAGGAGCGCGCAGCTGGCTGGCCCTGGCAGGGCCCGGACACCTGGGGCCAGACCCCCCTCCGCAGCCCGCGGTGTCGCCTTCCCGGGCGGCTCGGATTCCCGGATCCCCTTACCCCAGCGGCTCGGCTGTCACGCCCTGGGCCGGGGGAGGGGAGGCTGCAGGAAGCGGCGGATCCGGCGGCGACGGCTGTGGCGGTGGCCGGGGTGGCCCAGCTCCTCCTGCCATGGAGAGCGCCGCGGCCCAAGAGACCCGGGGTGCCGAGGCCCCGCGCCCGTCCGCGCCCCCGCCCTCGCCCGCAGAGCCCCCAGCCGCGCCCCGCGCCCGTCCGCGCCTGGTCTTCCGCACGCAGCTGGCGCACGGCAGCCCCACGGGCAAGATCGAGGGCTTTACCAACGTCCGCGAGCTCTACGCCAAGATCGCCGAGGCCTTCGGGATCGCGCCCACAGAGGTGAGGACCCCCGAACCCCCGCTCCACCCCTCCCGGCGCCAGAGGCCCACCCATCTGACCCGGGATAGGGGTGGAGCCTGGAACCTGGGACTGGGGGCCCCGGATCCCCCCCTCCTCGGATGGAGGGGATCCAATCACCAGATCTCAGAGACACACCCATCAGATCCTGGGGTGCCCATACCCCAGAGAACCTCTTCGCACGCCCTGCGCAAAAGGGGAGCCCGGGTTAGGGTGAGTGGATCCTTAGCTTGTCCAGGAACCCACTGCGCTGAACCAGCTAACAGTGGATCCCAGCCCTCGGGTAAGCGCCTCTGTGGTTCCTGGGCGCGGCTGGGGGCTGGGGTTCCAGGCAGCCCCCTTCCAGGTGCGAAGTCGGAGGCCCGGGGGGCGGGGGCGGGGGGGTCAGGGCCTGGGCTGCTGGGCTGTACGACTTGTAGCCCCCAGGGGGCGCCAGTAGATTCAGAATCGACTGAACAAGTTGGTCTGGGATGTCATGGCACCAACGGGTTAAAACTGAAAGTCTTAGGGGTGAGGGAGGGGTCTCTTCCTGCCCACAGCTCCCTGCTCCCCATCCTGAGGGTCTCAGACTCCTTCTTGTACCCCACCCCATTCTGAGGGTCCCGTGCCCCGCGTTTTCTGGTGGACTGGGATCCTGGTGGCTGGGTAACCAGGCCAGTTTCATGCCTCCTTGTGCCTCGGTTTCCCTCTCAGGCTCCTGAACCCATCACCCTGGTTGTTCTGCACAGACAGAGGGTGATGAGCGCTGTCATTAATTCTGCGCTCCCCCTCCCCTTGGGACAGATCTTATTCTGTACCCTAAACAGCCACAAAGTGGACATGCAGAAACTCCTGGGCGGCCAGATAGGGTTGGAGGACTTTATCTTTGCTCACGTGCGCGGCGAGACCAAGGAGGTGGAGGTCACTAAGACCGAAGATGCCCTGGGACTGACCATCACGGACAATGGGGCCGGCTACGCCTTCATCAAGGTGCCCCCGGAGGGCGGGTGACTACCTGCGTGCTCGGGGACCTGGGATGAGCCACTGCCCCTGTCTGGTTAACCTGGGCTCTGGGAAGCCGAGGAGGGTGGCTGGGGTGGCCTCGTGAGTGACTCTGGGTCCCTGCAGAGGATCAAGGAGGGCAGCATCATCAACCGGATCCAGGCTGTGTGCGTGGGCGACAGCATTGAGGCCATCAACGACCACTCCATCGTGGGCTGCCGCCACTACGAGGTAGCCAAGATGCTCCGGGAGCTGCCCAAGTCCCAGCCCTTCACCCTGCGCCTGGTGCAGCCCAAGAGAGCCTTCGGTGAGGGCCACCTGGGGTCCAGGGGGCAGGTGGGGTGGTGATGAGGAGCTCTTCCAGAAGCGGGTTCTCTGGATGCCCAGTGAACACAGTGGAGGATGGGAGCGTGGGGGGGGGAGGGGAATGGGACAGGATGGAAGGTTCTAGATGCCTCTGGTGACATGACAGGGGGCTTCTGGCACGGTGTCAAGAATGGGTGGGTAGTTTCTAGATTGTTAGAGTCAATCCAGGGATGGGGGCAGGGGAGTTTGGAAAGATGGGGATAGGATGAGGAGGTGTCTGGACCTATTTTGTAACCTGGTTAGGAGCTTTTATTTTTTTTTTTAAAGATTTTATTTATTTATTTATTTATTTGAGAGAGAGCGAGAGAGAAACAGCATGAGAGGGGATAGGGTCAGAGGGAGAAGCAGGCTCCCTGCTGAGCCGGGAGCCTGATGTGGGACTCGATCCCAGGACTCCGGGATCATGACCTGAGCCAAAGGCAGTCGCTTAACCAACTGAGCCACCCAGGCGCCCTGGCTAGGAGCTTTTAAAGTACTGCTTTTAGGCTATGATTTTAGAGAATGTTTTTCCAAGTGAGTTCTAGAATGGTGCTTTAAAAAAAACATTTTATTTATTTGAGAGAGAGAGAACGAGGGGTGGGGAGTGGCAGAGGGAGAAGCAGACTCCCCGCTGAGCAGGGAGCCCAATGCAGGACTCAATCCCAGGACTCTGAGATCATGACCTGAGCCCAAGGCAGATGCTTCACCTCCTGAGCCACCCAGGCACCCCTAGAATGGTGCTTTTCAAAGAGAAGTCTGTGACCTGTCCATACATGAGACAAGGGACTTGCTCTCGAAGACAATTTCTCCACCTCAGCAGTAGTGATATATGGGCCAGCTCATCTCTGCAATGTGGACCATCCTGTGCACCATAGGATGCTGAGCAGCGCCCCTGGCTTTGAGCCAGCAGATGCCAATGGCAGCCATCAGGTCGTAACAACCAAACTGTCTCCAGATATCATCAATGTCACCTGGGGGCAAAATCACCCACCCCTGCCCCGGGGTTGAGAACCTCTGCTTTAGAATGTAGACCATCCTGTTTAGCAGCAGGTCGTTTTTTTACAGCACGACTTTCTCAAGGAAGGAACCAGCCTGTCGCTTTCCATTCCGGCACCACTCTCTTATTTAATTATGGACTGGTCCTTTGAGTAGTGCTGTTCTCCAGCAAGAGGTTCTAGAAACTCCCGGGCACATCTGGAGGGAGGTCCCAGGGAGAATGGGACAGGGTGGGGTTCCAGATCTGCCCTTTAGCAGAGCAATGGACTCTAAGAGCCATGCCCAAACGTTAGGACTGAATTCTAGACAAAGTCTTTTCTAGATTGACCCTCTGGCTACAGGAGGATCTCAAGCAGTCCCTTCTAGAGAGAGTCATTTTAAAAACAGGAGGGACAGGGGTGTCTGGCCGGCTCAGTCGTTAAGCGTCTGCCTTTGGCTCAGGTCATGATCCTGGGGTCCTGGGATCGAGCCCCGCATTGGGCTCCCTGCTCGGCGGGAAACCTGCTTCTCCCTCTCCCACTCCCCCTGCTTGTGTTCCCTCTCTCGCTGTGTCTCTCTCTGTCAAATAAATAAATAAAATCTTCAAAAACAAAACAAAACAAAACAAAGCAGGAGGGACGGGGACGTCTGGCCTGCTCAGTCCGGGAGCACGTGACTCTTGGTTTCAGGGTCGTGAATTCGAGCCCCATGCTGGGAGTAGATTATTTAAAAAACATTAAAAAATAAAAATAAATAAAAAAGAGGAGGGTGATTCGGGGGGATTCTCAAGCTGGGTCTCTGAAGATTCACCCATGGACATAAGGGGGCTTTGAAGGATAAGAAGGTTCTAGAAAGGCTCAGCTGGTAACCTCTGAGGCTTACACAGATGTGGATCCGCCCAGAACACATGCCCCTCCCCCGCTCTGTCCCCTCCAGATATGATCGCCCAGAGGAGCAGGGGCAGCAAATGCCCCATGGAACCGAAAGTGACCAGTGGGAGGGAGACCCTGCGTCTTCGTTCTGGGGGGTCTGCCTCAGTGGAGGAAGTGGTGAGTGAAGGGGAAGGGAGTCTTCAGGAGCTCTTATACCGAGCATTCAGCTGACTCAGTGGGACCTTGGGTAAGACCCTCTCCTTTGTCCAGCCGGCTCCCCTACCCGCAAAATGGGTCCTCCATGCAAGGCAGGATGGGAGTGCTGGCACAGAGTGCTGACTCTCCGCTCCGCTCTCACCGCAGGGGTGGGGCCTGCGGAGGGGCTGGGCTGGAGGGATCCCGGACTTCTGACCCTCTGCTGTTCCCCGCCCCAGCCCAGCAAATTTGAGGAGGAAGCATCACGGAGGGTGGATGACCTGCTGGAGAGTTACATGGGCATTCGGGACCCAGAGCTGGGTAAGGGGCCAGGGTAAGCTGGGTGGACCCTGGGGGGAGGACAGCCCACAGGGAGGAGTCAGAGGCCCCAGGAGGAAGTCACGGCCCAAGGAGCACCCTCACCAGCCTTCCCTCCTGCTTGGCCTGCAGCATCCACCATGGTGGACACCTCCAAGAAGACGCTGAGCGTCCAGGAGTTTGCACACCGTTTAGATTCCGTCTTGGGCGAGTTCGCCTTCCCGGACGAGTTTGTGGTGGAGGTGTGGGCCGCCATAGGCGAGGCCAGGGAGGCCTGTGGCTAGTCTGCCCTGGGGCCGAGCGCAGCCCCAGCCCAGAGCCCAGCCCCCTGCCCCAGCCCTCCTGGCCAGTTCCCGAAGCCCACCTCTGCACCAGAGCCCAGCCCAGATCTGAGACCCATCCTCGCTCTAGAGCCCAGGCCAGCTCTGGGACCGAGTTTACCTCTAGAACCCCTACCAATTTCAAGACCAATCCCAGCTCTGAGGCCAAGCCCTACTCTAGACTCCAGGCTAGCTCTGAGGCTGAGTTTACTTTTGAGACCCAACCCAGCTCAAAAACTCAGCCCCCCTCCAGAGCCCAGGCCAGCTCTGAGACCAAGTTCACCTTTAGAACCCCTACCAGTTCTGAGACCAAGCCCAGCTCTGAGGTCAAGTCTTGCTCTAGAACCAAGCTCAGTTCTGAGACTAAGCCTAGCTCTGAGACCAAGCCCTGTTCTAGACCCCAGGCCAACCCTGAGACAAAGTTCATCGCTAGAATGCAGTTTAGTTCTGAGACCCAACCCAGCTCCAAAACCCAGCCCTTTCCTAGAACCCAAGACAGCTCTGAAGGTAAACCAAGCTCCGAAATCAAGTTAAGGTCTAGATCCCAGATAAGTTTTAAGACACAGCCCAGCTCTGAGATCAGTCCCAGTTCTGGAAGCCAGCCCAGATCTATGACCAAGCCCTTCCATAAAACTCAGTCTGATGCTGGAACTCAAGACAACCCCATGACTCAGCCATACCTAGACACCCGGTCTAGCTCAGGAACTCCCATTAATTCTGGAGCCCAGCTCAGACTCCAGAAACAGTCCAGCAACAGTAGCCACACCAGTTCAGGATTGGAAGATGGCTCCCAAACCCAGCCCTGCTCACGAGCCCAGATGCATGCTGCAGCTCAGTCCAGACCCAGATCCCAGCCCTGCTCTAAAACCCAACTGCACTCAAGTACCCACCCCCATCCTGGGGCCTGGTCCGGTTCCAGTGATGAGTCCAGCTCAGAGACTGAGTCCAGTTCTAGACCCCACCCTGGTGCTACAACCAGGCCCATCTCCAGAATTCAGACAAGCTCTGGAACCCCATCCATTTCTGAGGCAAGGCCTGCCTCCAGAGCTAAGCCTGATGCCGAGCCCCGCTCTCACTGCAGAACGCAGACCAGCTCTAGAATGCCATCTAACTCTGGGACCCAGAACAATTTTAAGACCTGGGCAATTTCCAGAGCTCGGTCCAGCTCAGGCACTCCACCCAGCTGCAGAACTCAGCTCAATTCTGAAGCACAGACTGGGTCTGAAATCCCATCCAGCTCCCAAACACAGTCAGTTGCTGAGACCCCACTGAGTTCAAGAACCCAGCTAAACTCTGGAATCCAGTCTAGCCTTGGGACCCAGACCAATGCAGCAACAGACGTAATCTCCGCAAATCTGTCTAGCTCTGAAAGCAGGCCCAGCTCCAGGACCCAGACTTGTCCAGGAGCTCAGTCAACTTCTGGGACTCAGCTCATCTCGGAAACCCTACCAAGTTCTAGATACCAGCTCCAAGCCACAGCCCAAGGCAGCTCTGGTATTCAGCCGGACTTTGGGAAGCAGACGAGCTCTGGAACTCAGCCAAGCTCTGGAGCCCAGATAAGTTCGAGAATTCACCCCATCTCTGGAACCCAGCCCAGCTCCACGATTCATTCCAGCCCTGAGACACAGCCCAACTTGGAAACCCAGAGTGATTCTAAAACCCAGCCTGTTTCTGAAACCCAACCCGGCTCTAGAACCCTGATCAGTTCTGGAACGCAGCTCAGACCTGAGACCCAGCCCACCTCAGAGACTGAGCCCAGTGCAAGAATTCAGCCCACCTCCAGGATTCAGCTCAGCCCTGTGACCCAGCCCAAGCCTGGAACCCAGAGCAGTTCAAGAACTCAGCCCAGCTCTGAAACTTACCTTAGTTCCAGAACCCAGTCTGTTTCTGGAACCCAGTCCAGCTCTAGAACCCAGACCAGTTCTGGAACCCAGCTCAGCTCCAAGACCCAGCCCAGCTCTGGGACCCAGAGCAGTGTAAGAATTCAACCCAGCTCTAGAGCCCACCTTAGCTCCAGAACTTGGTCTAGCCCTGAGACCTGGCTCAACTCTGAGACCCAGCTCAGTCACAGGATTCAGTTCAGCTCTGAGACACAGTCCATCTCTGGAAGCCAGCCCAGTTCAAGAATGCAGCCCAGCTCTGGAACTCACCTCAGCTCTAGAATCCAGCCTCTTACTGGAACTCAACCCAGCTCCAGAACCCAGACTAGTTCTGGAACCCAGCTCAGCTCCAAGACCCCGCCCGGCTCTGGGATCCAGAGCAGTGTAAGAATTCAACCCAGCTCTGGAGCCCAGCTAAGCTCGAGAACCCAGTTTACTTCTGAGACCTGCCTCAGCTCTGAGATGCAGCTCAGCTCTGAAACCCAACCCAGCTCCAGAACCCTGATCAGTTCTGGAACGCAGCTCAACTCTGGAGCCCAGCCCACCTCAGAGACCCAGCCCAGTGCAAGAATTCAGCCCAGCTCTGGAGCCCAGCTCAGCTCCAGAACCCAGCCCAGCTCTCGGATTCAGCTCAGCCCTGAGATCCAGCCCAAGTCTGGAACCCAGAGCAGTTCAAGAACTCAGCCCAGCTCTGGAACTTACCTCAGTTCCAGAACCCAACCTTATTCTGGAACCCAGTCCAGCTCCAGAACCCAGACCAGCTCCAAGATCCAGCTCAGCTCTAGAAATGGGCTCCACCTACAGACCCCTCGCCTTGACCCTAGAACTGAGGCTGATCTCACTCCCCCAGCCCAACATCAGCCCCTAGGCCCACCACGCAGAGCTCCGACTCTGGGCCCTAGCACAGTCTCTCAGCCGCAGCCCCAGCCCCATGATCTGGTACATGGGACGCAGGCCAACACTGGCCTGGGCCGAAGCTCACCAACTTCCCACCTGGCCCCACAGCCACAGACCCCGTCAGCCCCTCAGAACCCGGTCCTGTTCCCCAAGCCCCAGCTAGGACCCCAGAAATCCACCCCACCCACCATATCTGTCATCTCCAGTTCTGCCCCCAGGGCAGTCCTCCTGCATCCCCAGACCCCTGAATCCCTAGCCCAGAGGCCTGTCCCCTCCCACACGCTCAAGGAGTCAGGGCCTGCTCCTTGGGGGTCAGAGCCCCTCCCCCACCAAGGGGAGCTGTAGCTTGAGGGTGACACAGTTTTGGCTTCCAAGATCCCCCCCATCCTGTCTCCGGCCCCTCCCAGCCTGGGTCCCCTGGAAGCAGCAGGTGACCTCTTCCCCCAGCAGGTGGGGGTGGGGAGAGTAGGGAGAGTGGAAACAGGGGCTTTAGTTTCACTTGGGCCTGGCTCTGGGAGGTGTAAGCAGACCCTAGGTCTGTGGAGTGGAAAGCTGGGTGTGGGGGTGGGGCATGTGGGCAGGAGGTGGAGAAATGGGGGGCAGGAGGCAATCTTGTCCTCATGTACCTCGAGGGCTCATGGGGAATAAAGGCACCTCTCCTTGCAGCTGGGTGTGTCATTTTTGGGGGAGTTCATGGGAAGGCAGAGGAAGGGGCAGGCATGAGAGTTTAGGGGGCACAGATGACCACACTGGATGCTTCCTAAGCGGCTGCTGTGTGCCAAGCCCTTTACTAAGTGATACGGGCGCTCTGCAAAGGCTCAGTCACCTGTCCCTTCAACTGATGTTTATTGAGCACCTACTATGGGCCAGGTGCTGTTTGCTCAAGGCGCTGGAGTCTGAAGTGTTGAGTGAAAAAAACAGGTACCCCCAGGGGTGCCTGGGTGGCTCAGTCGTTGGGCGTCTGCCTTCAGCTCAGGTCATGATCCCGGGGTCCTGGGATCGAGCCCCGCATCGGGCTCCCTGCTCAGCGGGAGGCCTGCTTCTCCCTCTCCCACTCCCCCTGCTTGTGTTCCCTCTCTCGCCGCCTCCCTCTCTGTCAAATAAATAAATAAAATCTTAAAAAAAAAAACAGGTCCCCCCTCTGCCCTGCCCCCCCGCCTCCCCCAGCTCTGCTCCAGCTGCTGGCCGTGGGCACGCCGTGGAACAGCGATCTGATGCGCCAACTTTAAAGACTGATGACTCCCAGAACCCAAAGGACAGTAAGGCTGGGGGGCCAAGATATATTTTGGCAAGAGAGGGGGTGTGTTGACTGTGCACATTCAGTATTTTCTAAGCAGAGCCTTCTCGGGTTGGGGTATCCAAGGGGATCAACTGTACCCCAGGAAGCAGGTCAAAGTCAGGGTTCAGAGTCCCCCATTCCCAGAGGATTTCTGGAAGGGGAGGTTTGCAAGTCTCGTTTCCTCACACCCCCCCCAACATGCCTGCCCACCTTCCTGGGGCAGGCAGGGGGATGGGGAAGAGTTGGGGAGTCCCCAACGCTGATGGAGGACAGCCCACGATCCTGCCATTCAAAGGCTTGGTCCTTCTGATACTCCCAGCTCCTGGAACCCCATAACAGGCAGCTGTGACCGTCAAGGAGGAGGGAGATCTCGGGAGGGACGCGCCGGCTGGGGGGGGCGGTTTCCGTGCGGCCGCCCCCTTGGGCTCTACTGCACTGTGCGTCTCTGGGTGAGCTGTGGCTGCAGGGACAGCGACCTGGGCCTGGCGCTGAGGCGAGGGTGGAGGCGCCGGATCACGGCCCTGCGGAACAGGATGTACACCCAGGGGTCGAGGATCTGGTTCCAGGTGGCCACACGCAGGTAAATGAGCAGCTGCTGCTCGGTGGCTCGGGACAGCTGCCCCGTGGGGCTCATGGCGGGAGGGCTGCGCAGCACCGTTTGAGCGATGAAGACCTGCCGGGGGTCAGAGCAGTTAGCCGGGGCCCCCGCAGCCCCTGCGAGACACCCCCCCACCGCCGAGATTGGGGGGGACTTCTCTCACTGCCTTGCTGTGTGACCTGGGGAGGGCTGCCCAACCTCTCTGAGCTTCAGTTGATGTGGCTGGAAAATAGCGCAGTTTTCCTGCCCATGTCCTGGGGGCAGGTAAACACGGTGGGAAAGAAGACTCGCAGGTGTGGGCAGGTGAGTCACTGCCCGCGTTATTATCCTCTTAAACACGTTACCATTCATAAACATTTTACGATATAAAACTATACTATTCAATTGCACACTAAATATTTAATTTTTATATTCTATGTTTTATTTTATTGATTTTTTTTAAAGATTTTATTTATTTATTCATGAGAGAGAGAGAGAGAGGCAGAGGGAGAGGCAGGGTCCCCTCAGAGCAGGGAGCCCGATGCGGGACTCGATCCCAGGACCCCAGGATCGTGACCTGAGCCGAAGGCAGATAGTCAACCGATTGAGCCACCCAGGCGCCCTATATGTTTTATTTTAAATAATTTTATATTATATTAAAACTTATATTTTATATAATTTTATGACACGGTTTTATATTAAATAATTCTGTATTACATTTGTATATTGAATTATTCATTATTTTTATTACTTTTGAAATTTATGTTTAGTATGGCATATGTCATATGTTATTTACAAATATGTAAGAAATTAATTATTTAATAATTAATATATTGTTAATTATCATTATTGTAATATACTGGAGCTATATATTATATAGTATTTAAAATTATGTAATATTACCATTATAACTATATAATTTATATAATTAAATATGAATTATAATACAATAACAATGTGACAGTTATAATGTATATTTTATAACTATAATTAAAATTTATATTGTCAAGTATAATTATAATTCATATTGTGTTAAAGTATTATATTAAAATAAATGATTATGGTGAAATTATATTCATGTTGGGGCACCTGGCTGGCTCAGTCGGTGGACTGTGCAATTCTTGATCTTGGGGTTGTGAGTTCAAACCCCACGTTGGGAGTAGAGATTAGTTAAAAATAAGATCTTTTTAGGGGTGCCTGGGTGGCTCAGTCAGTTAAGCGGCTGCCTTCGGCTCAGGTCATGATCCCAGGGATCGAGCCCCGCATCGGGCTCCCTGCTCAGCGGGGAGTCTGCTTCTCCCTCTCCCTCTCCCTGCTGCTCGCCCTGCTTGTGCTCTCTTTCTCTCTCTGTGTCAAATAAATAAATAAAATCTTAAAAAAAAATCTTAAAAAAATTATCTTACTGTTTCCTGAGCACCTACTGCGTGCTGGGCAAACCTGGGGACACTGCACCAGCTACAACAGACCAGGTCCCTCTGGCACAGGCTTGCAGCCCCGCCAGCATGGTGGCGAGGCAGTCCCAGCATGCGGGTGGGGGTGACAGAGCCATGATGGGGGGAGCGAGGAGGGCCCCGTGGGAGGCAGAGTGGGCGCCGGAGCTGACCTGGGGGCAGAAGCCGCTTGGCACACAGGGGTTCCCCAGGCAAGTTTGAAGGCAGTGTCTGTGGGCCTATCTTTTGGGGCAATGGGGAGCCCAGGGAGGCTTTAGGGCAGGGGCTGGCCGTGGGCCAAATCTGGCCTTCCACTTCTTTCTGTTTTGTTTGCCTTGTCTTTTCATTTGGCTTTTTGTTTTGTTAAGAATGATTTTACTGGTGCCAATAGTGGGAGAAAAACTCACAAGGGGGGCATTTGTGACAGGTGAAAATGACACAAGATTCAAATCCCGGTGTCCACACACGGAGTCCTACACACAGCCACGCCCATTTGTCTCCTGTGGCTGCTTTCCTGCCCCGATGGGCCAGCAGAGCTGAGTGTCTGTGACAGAGGCCACGTTTAAAATATTTAGCGCCTGGGTGGCTCAGTCGTTAAGCGTCTGCCTTCGGCTCAGGTCATGATCCCAGGGTCCTGGGATCGAGCCCCGCATCGGGCTCCCCGCTCAGCGAGAAGTCTGCTATTCCCTCTCCCTCTGCTGCTCTCCCTGCTTGTGCCCGTTCTCTCTCTGACAAATAAATAAAAATCTTAAAAAAAAAAAATAAAGTACTTGAGTGTGGGGACACCTGGGTGGCTCAGTCGTTAAGCGTCCGCCTTTGGCTCAGGTCATGGTCCCAGGGTCCTGGGATCGAGCCCCGCATTGGGCTCCCTGCTCCGTGGGAAGCCTGCTTCTCCCTCTCCCACTCCCCCTGCTTGTGTTCCCTCTCTCGCTGTGTCTCTGTCAAATAAAATCTTTAAAAAAAAACAAAAAATATGGGCGCCTGGGTGGCTCAGTTGGTTAAGCGACTGCCTTTGGCTCAGGTCATGATCCCGGAGTCCCGGGATCGAGTCCCGCATCGGGCTGCCTGCTCGGCGGGGAGTCTGCTTCTCCCTCTGACCCTCCCCCCTCTCATGTGCTTGCTCTCTCTCATTCTCTCTCTCTCAAATAAATAAATAAATAAATCTTTAAAAAAAAAAAACTTTAAAAAAAAAATAAAAATGCAGAACTAAATGCAATGTGGTATCCTTGATTGGATCCTGAAACTGTGACAACCAAGTAAATGGTCACTTAGCATACTTCTGTAACACCTTTGCAACTTGTCTGTAAATGTATTCAAAAATAAGTGTTTATAAAAAGTGCAAAAAGTACTTGAGTGTGGGGACGCCTGGGTGGCTCAGTCGTTCAGCGTCTGCCTTCGGCTCAGGTCATGATCCCGGGGTCCTGGGATCAAGCCCCGCATCGGGTTCCCTGCTCGGCCGGAAGCCTGCTTCTCCCTTTCCCACTCCCCTTGCTTGTGTTCCTGCTCTCGCTCTCTCTCTCTCTGTCAAATAAATAAATAAAAATCTTTAAAAAAAATAAAAATAAAAATATTTACCATATGGCCCTTTATGGAAAAGTTTGCCCACAAAGGGGACTCAGGGTTTTTTTAATGATTCAGCGCTTCTACCTAAGGGAAGGGACGCCTTCTCCCTTATGCCTGGTGAGTAAACTCCTATTCATGCTTCAAAGCCCCAGCTCCAATGGTTCAGAGCAGGACAGAGCCCATTCTGGGCGTCCCTGGGGGGCAGGGAGGAGAGCGATGTGCAGCAGCATGGACGAGTCTGCTGGAGATCAGGGTCCTTGTGAGGTGACAGGCGTGCGCATCTCCAGGGGAGGGAAGGAGCCGGTTCCTGGGGTGGGTCCCAGCTGCTGGCACCGATGGGTTCCCACGGGGGCCACAGCCACAGAATGCTGCTTCTGGCTGGCAAATGTGCTCTTGTCCTGTCCCTGGGGTGCCCTTCCCAGGCCTGTTCTCATGGATCTGAGGGTATTTACATATTCACTTATTATTATTATTACTCTCTTTTTTTTTTTAAGACTTTTATTTATTTATATTGACAGAGAGAGCACAAGCAGGGGGAGCGGCAGGCAGAGGGAGAGGGAGAAGCAGGCTCCCCGAGGAGCAGGAAGCCCAACGCGGGGCTCGATCCCAGGACCCTGGGATCATGACCTGAGCCGAAGGCAGACGCTCAACCGACTGAGCCACCCAGGCACCCCTATTATTATTACTCTTAATATTTATTGGGCAGCACCTGAGTCAGGTCCCACCCTCCTCTGCCCACAGTCCTCCAGGGCTCCCACCTCCTGGGTGGAAAAGCCCACATCCTCCCTGCGGTCCCCTAGGCCCCGCACGACCTATCCCCTCCCCACCCTCCCCTCCTCCCTCTCTCTCCCTCACCTACTCTGCTCCTCCTCATTGATCTTCCAATATGCCAGGCAAGGTCCTGCCCCAGGGCCTTTGCATGTGCTGTGCCCTCTTCCTGGAATGCTCCCACCCCCAGATCTCCACACACAGTTCACTTCCTCACCTCCACCATGTCTTTGCTCAAATGTCACCTTCACCGAGAAGTCCCTGACCATGATCTGCCCCAGTCTCTTAGGACGCCCAGAATGGGCCCTGTTCTGCTCTGAACCATTGGAGCTGGGGCTCTGAAGCATGCGTAGGAGTTTCACTGCTAGATAAAACCCAGGAAGGCATCCCAGGTAGAATCTCCTTGAATCGTGAAATGACTCTTGGGGCCCCTTTGGTGGCACACTTTTTCTTCAAGGGCCGTGCAGTCTCAAAGCGACAAGGAAGCACATGGGTGTGGCTGTGTTCTAAGAGGACTTTATTTCTGGATGCAGAAATCTGAATTCCATGTCCTTGTCACGTGTCACAAAATATCAAAATATGATGCTTCTTCGCACTTTCTCTCTGACCACTTAACGTTTGTAAAAAATTCTTAGCAAAACAAAAAACCCAGAGCAAAAGCAAAAAAACAAATTTGTGATCTCTCTTTTTGCAGGGTTTTTTTTTTTTTTTTAAGATTTTATTTTTAAGTCATTTCTACACCCAACGGGGGGCTCGAACTCATAACCCCGAGCTGAAGAGTCGCATACTCCTCCAACTGAACCCACCTGCCACCCCTGCAGGTCTGGTTTTTGTTCTAGTTCTTTTCACTTCCTACTAATTACCGCTTCCTGCATCCATAGGCTATATTTATGGTCTGCCTTCCCCACTGGCAAGAGCTCCTGGAAGGATCTCTGTCACTTCTGTTCTCTGCTGCGTCCTCAGTGTCTAGACCAGAGCCTGGAACATAGGGGTCACTCATGAAATGTTTGTGGAAGGAGCAGATGATTAATGAGTTCACCGTCACTCGGAAGGGCAGACACCTTTTTAATCCCCATGATCAGACACCAAGGCTGGAGGAGGGGAGCCCAGAGCCAGAGTCATGCAGCAAAGTCCTTGTTGGACATGGGCTGGAAACCGAGTGTCTGACTTCAGACTCCAGACGTGTCCTGATCGAATCAGAAATGGTAAAATAGCCACCCCAAATGGCTAACTACACTGATCAGTGGAAGGACTTCAGTCAAGCTCTCCTGACTCGGAAAATCTGGGCAGAGCTGGGTTTCAGCCTAGAACTAGGCACAAAGTAGACTCAGGAAATGTTTGATGATTCAGTGATACTACCTAGAATGCCTTCCTTGGTTTTGTTTCATAGGTAAACTCCTGTGTATCCTTCAAAACCCCAGCCCCAGTGCCCCTTCTCTGGAAGACTTTCTCTGATACCCGACAGAACCTTGGAGCCCCTCCCCGGGCATCCCAGCCCTGCCCTCCAGTTTGGAGGTCATCTGTGTCTTGTTCACGAGCTCCTCAAGGAAGGACACTCGAACACGGGTCTGTGCCCATGTTTTCTTGGGTAGATGAGAACCTGAGGGTTTAAATCCCTTGTGGAGGGGCGCCTGGGAGGCTCAGTCGGTTAAGCGTCTGCCTTCGGCTCAGGTCATGATCTCAGGGTCCTGGGATCGAGCCCCGCATCGGGCTCCCTGCTCAGCGGGGAGTCTGCTTCTCCCTCTCCCTCTCCCCCTCCCCCTGCTCATGCTTGCGCTCTCTCTCTTTCAAGTAAGTAAAATCTTTAAAAATAAATAAATAAACCCACTGTGGATGAGCTGGAGCCCAGTCACCAGGGGTGGCAGGAGCCCCGAGCAGAGCCCCCACCTGCCACTCACCAGCAGCGGCATCCAGCAGAAGCTGGCCACCACCATGATGCCCATGAGCTGAGCCATCATCTCGACCTCGCAGTCCCGCGGGCGTTGCTGGGCGGCCTCCTGCCCATGGTAGACGTGGCAGAGAGTGGCCACGCTGATAGTGTTGAGCAGGAAGGACAGCCCGACCGAGAAGCTGCCAAGGAGCGTGAACAGCAGGCCGAAGGCCACATCCCCGGGCTGGGCGCCGAGCGTGAGGAAGCACCAGGAGCCGGGGTACTGCACTGTGTAACGGCCCACACCCAGCAGGGGCAGCAGGCCCAGCGCCAGCGCCGACGCCCACACCAGCCCCACCGTGGCCCAGGCCCGGCGCTGAGAGGCCACCGTGGGGCGCGAGAAAGGCCGGGTGATGCCCAGGTAGCGCTCCGAGGCCATGGCTGCCCCCAGCAACAACGGGCAGAGGCCGAAAAAGACCATGATGACGCCCATGAACTGGCAGAGGCGGCAGCTGGGGTCCACCGCGTGCCAGTCGAAGAGGATGGCGTGCTGGGACACCACGATCACGCCGGTGACCAGCAGCCCCATGAAGTCGGTGAGCACCAGGCCGCAGAGGAAGGTGAGGAAGGAGGACCGGGCATGTGAACTGCCCTGCCGCGCACCCGCCAGCACGCTCAGGGCCAGCAGGTTGGACGCCAGGCCCACCAGGCAGAAGGAGGCGGCGAACCAGGGAGAGGCGATCAGGCGCCGCTCTTCCAGCGTGATGTTGGTTGGCCGGAAACAGGGCCCCGGGGAAGTGCCGTTGGGCCACATGGCGCCGAAGCGGGGAGGGGAGGGTCACCACCCCATCGGGCCGGGGCTGCAGGTGGGGAGAACTGGCGCTGGCTCAGGCACACCTGGGGGAGCAGAGAAAAGATCTGCTGGTGATTCATTGTGTATTTTCATTGGAGTGGGCCTGGCGAACTCCTACACCATCTTCAACGGCCCAGTTCAAATATCCCCTCTTTGAAGAAGCCTGTCCTGACTCATCTCACTCCGCACTCAGTATTACTACTTCTACTGCCTCCAGCTCTGTCCTGCCCCGGACTCAGTGACCCACAAGGGTGAGGACCCGCGCTGTCTGCTCCGTGGCCCCCCGGAGAACACCCGGGGTCTTTTCTGGGTCACAGAGAAGAACCAAGAAACTCTGGGCTGGAACCACAGTCCTGGCGCCCCCTGCGTGATCCCAGGCAAATGATTTCTTCTCTCTGGGCTCCATGGCCCCGCTTGTCATCCAGCTGAGCCCTTGGCCGACTGCAGAATCCAGGACAGATTTCAGCCGCTGGGAGATGGGATGCGTCCAAGGTGAGGAGGGCGGCGGGCGGGCGGCCAGAGGTCACGGGCTCTCACACTGGCTCTAAGGTCAGCCTCCGGGTCACGATTGCGCCGCATAGACGCGGGAGGCCCGACACCTTCAGCCTCTTTGGAAGACGCTGCCTTGCCCATGTTGGGATGGTGTGGATTCTTCCCCCCCCCCCCCGCCCCCGTTTTCGTGGCATTGTTTTTATAATGAGAAATAAACCCAGAAGTCTGGTTCCATTCTGGGAACAACAACAGAAAAACCCCAGCTCATTTGGAGTGACAGACTCCCCTGGGACGAGCTATAAATGGCAGCAAGAGAGACCTGTTACCCTGTGGGGCTGTGGAAGGACACTGGAGACGCTGGGGCCCAGCTGCCGCGAGTGTGGACAGATAGACAGTTGTGGGGATGTCATGTAGAAATAAAAGGAGCGACCATTCAGAGAACAGCTCTCAGTGCCCGAGCAGGACACACCAGAGAGGCCATCAGGGGGTGGGCTGGGGCCTAGCTGGTGGGTTCCTGGCCTCCTGCCCTGCGTCCACACCGCAGGTGTCCCTGTGTGGCCAGAGAGGCTGCCCCGGGGGGAGGGCCGAGCGGGCACAGGTGGGCGGGTGTGGGCAGGACGCAGGTGCCAGGCACTTAGAGCTCAGAAAGCTCCTACTACGGCCCCCATTTGGCAGAGGGGGAAGACGGAGGCACCAGAGAAGTTACGTCTCTGGTCCAAGTCCTGCATCCTGGCCTGAGTTGATCTGAGATGCAAATCCAGGCCTTGTGGGTAAGCGTGTGTAAATGATTCGTAGGCCTGCTAGTCAGAGGGAGGAT
This sequence comes from Neomonachus schauinslandi, assembly GCF_002201575.2. Taxonomy (NCBI): domain Eukaryota; kingdom Metazoa; phylum Chordata; class Mammalia; order Carnivora; family Phocidae; genus Neomonachus; species Neomonachus schauinslandi. The sequence continues at coordinate 211,940,577 of NC_058403.1, read as the reverse complement.
GGGGGCCGTGGGTGTGGAGGGTCGCCATCATTGGAATTTTCTCCAAGGGACAGAATTTTCTAAAAAGCGGGTCTGGCCAGATTTGAATCCGGGCCTTGCCACGAACCCTCTCACTGGCCCTGCTGTGAGCTCCAGTTTCCTTTCTGTAAAATGGGGTGGATGATGGGAATGAGCTAAGCTGAGTACAGGGCTTAGCCCTCTGTGGGCGCTCCCGTCACGCTGGCCCTCGCTCCCCATCTTGCTAACCGGTGCTTGGCCTGGCCCCTCTGCTCAGCGGCTCCTTATCGCTCCTCATAAATTATCCAGCCCCTGACAACTGCACTGAGCTGTGCTCCCAGGCCGAGAGCCAAAGCCACCGCCACTTGGGCGGGGTGGGGCCTGGAGTGAGAAAACGAGGCCCGGAGAGAGGCGGGCAGCTGCGTGGGGTCCACGGTGACCTCAATCTTACCCTCCACCGCAGAGCAGCGGCATGCTCTGTGCCATCACAGATTTGGCCTGCATTTGGATTCCTCTAGGCCCGGGCACCCTCTCCCTCGAGAGCTGGTATGCACTGTTTCTGAAACTTCCTGGGGACTTGGGCTGTGCTTGGGCCACTGCCCCGACCTCAGCCTGGAGTGACCACCAGCTCCCCCTAGGGCTCACGGCCCCAACCCTGTGTGGGAGCTCATGCACTTCTCATTCGCCCAGGGTCACACACTCTGAGCCCGCCTCATGCCTCCCCTGTCTGGGAACAAACCTGTGACCCAGAGCCCTTGGCTCCAGGGGAGGCTGGAAACTTGCATGACTCCCTCTGGCCACGCCCGTGGTTTCCAGTCCCACCCACACCCCACCCCCAGGTTCAGGTGATAGCGGTCGTCTCAAGTTCCCTGGCACACGGGCTAGGCCTGTAGGGGCCCCTGGCAAGGCCTCCTATCCCCTCCCAAATTGGCTGGGAGGGATGGCAGGGCCCTCACCCTGCAGGGGACTGTCAACATAGCGTGAGGTCCAGAATCAGCCCTGTGTGGCCCTCAGGGGGAATCCATCTCCCTCTCTGTGCCTCATGGGAGGCACGGGTCCCAGAATCCCACCCCAGATTTGCTGGACAAACCCAGGCTTCCATGGCCCAAGAGCAGGGAGGTTTGGGCTTTGAAGGACCAGGGCTCTGGAATTCCAATGAGCTCCTGGTTCTGGAACCCAGGAGGCCTCGAGTCCAGAATTCCAAGGAGCCGAGGTTCCAGAACTTTGATGGGAACGTGGCTGAGTCCTGGGATCCAGAACCTGGGTCTCAGCTCCTGGCTCCTTCCTGGAGGATATGTGACACTCAGTTCTCATCAGCCCTCCTGGGTGAGGCTGGGCCATGGGGGGTTCCATCCTGCCTCAGAGGCACAGACACCAGGCTGGGCCCTCCCAAGCCCAGCCCCACCCCGTGGAATGTGATCTCTGGTTCCCAAGTGCCAGGCCCCTCCTCTGCCTGTTGGTCACCACTGGCCCCGCTCTCCTCCTCCCTCTCTGCGGAGCCAGCCATCTCTCAACACGTCCGTCTCCCGCTCAACACTCCATCCCCTGGCTTGCGAGGCCGCCTGTCTCCAGGCCCACCCAGACTCCCCACAGGGGCGACGCTGAGCTCGCACAAACTCGGACTGGAGCCCCTGATCTGCCACCGCCAAGCCTCAGTGTGCCCCACTCTGCGAAATGCAGACAACGGGGACACTAAGTCGCCAGCTGGCATTCTGGCTGGCCTCCCCAGGCCTGACCTGCTCCCACTGAGCCTCTGCCTCCGTGGCGCCCCCGGCTCCTGGCGCCCTCCGGGCTTATCTCCTGGCTGGCCGTGTGCATGGGGGGCAGCCCCGCGGCGGCCCCCAGCACATCTGCTGAGTCCTGTGAACGCTGGCCAAGTGACCGCCGCCGCCCTTTGGCACGAAGCTGCAGGGGCCAGGCCAGCCTGATGCTTCCTCGCAGGCCCACGGCGGAGGCCCACAGACACCCGCGGAGACACACACCTAGGGGCAGGGCCCCTGTCAGTCCCCAGGCCTGCCTCTGCCTCCCCTCCCCAGCCCACAAGGCTTAATTTCCGGGAACTTTTCCTGTTTGTGACACCGACCCGGCCGCCACCTCAGAGGGTACAGAGTGGGGCCTCCACAGTCAGCCCAACTAGGTCTGAGCCCCGCCTCGGCCCTGACTCAGGGGACCCCTGTGAGCCTCCGTTTCCCTATCTGTACAATGGGTGCCCTCAGGGCTCACCACTCGGCTGGCAGGGGGGCTGCACAGGAGGGCGGGTGTGGGGTGAGGGACAGGCCCCGGAGCCTTTGGCCGTGGTTTCGGATGGACAGCGAGTTAGATCGTACGGACTTGTGCTGAGACCCACCATTGCATGTGCACACACACACACAAAGTGCACGCACACACTTGCTCACGACCACACCCAGCGCCTCGCACCCTTCCTGCCACATCAAAGGACCCGAGCAGCCCAGCGCCCAGCCAGGGAAACGCACACGCAGCACATCCTCAGCCACACTGGGACGGGCCCAGGGCGGACAGCGGGGGGCGCAACCGCCCCCTGCGGACACAGACCCGCTCTCCACGACGACACCCGGGACACCCAGCACCTGGCCGCTGGACCGGCCCAGGGGGACACACCCACAGCAGGGCGGGCCACCGCTGGACACACCCTGCCCGCTCTCACGCCCCGCCCCTAACCTGGGGGCCCGGCCTCACCTGGACACGATGATCGGTGGGACGCGCTGGGGCCGCCCCTGTCACGGAGCCCCGCGGGCGGGCGCCGGGCCCAGACCTGGGAGGGCGGAGCGGGGAGTGGGGCGGTCCGGCCTCCCGGGGCCCCCGGGGAAACCGAGTCACGGCCAGGGGCGGGCCGCCCAGAGGACCCCGGCGCTGCCACGTCCTCAGAGGGAACAGACGGAGGGCACGGCAGCTCTGGTCGCTGGGGTGCGCGAGGTGCTCTGGGGCTGGAGGAGGGGCGACGAGCCTTCGCGGCCCGGAAGGGGGGGGGTCCGAGGGGGCTAAAAATAGCCCAGGCCGGGGGCTCCGCTCCGCAGCCCGCGCCCTGTCTGTCCTTGTCTCTCTGTCTCTCCGTCCGTCTCTACCGGCCCCTCCCCCTGCACTGGCCACGCCCCTCTGGCACGGCCTGGTTGATGGGGGTCAGTGGGTACCCCCCAGCCCTCCCGGGAACTCGCGCAGCCGCCTGGGGGAGGGGTGGGCGCGTCCCCCTTGGCTCAGGGACAGGGATGCGGGTGGCCGGCGCCCACTCGGGAGCCTTCGGCCCCGGACCCGCCTGAGCCGGACTCCCTGTTTGCGCTCCCGCCTCCCGGCCCCGCATTATTCACCATCTGGGCAGCACCCAAGGCCGGCAGGGGAGGGACGGAGCCCGCGGGCGGAATCAGCCCCCTGGGCGCCCAGACCCCCACCCAAGGGGCCCAGGGCTCCAAGCTGGTGAACCTGGTGGGCGGGGGCCTGGCACACAATTAGGTACCCAATCAATGCAGGGTCTGTTTAGAGGGGAGGGGCGCCAACACTCTCAGGGAGCGGCTTTGTGGGCATCCTGCCGAGACAGGCTTTCCCGGAGCAGGTCCACTGGCCGGGGTGGAGGATCTGGCATCCCAGGGTAAGGGTCCTGTGAGGACAAAGGCTTGAAGATGGCAGTGGAGCTGCAGAAGGCAAGCCCCTACAGAGCCCCCTGCAGGGGTGTGAGGAGGTCGGTCCCCCATCCCCCTCCATCCCTAACCCCTGTGACAGATAGAGAAGGAATCCCAGGCCAGTCACCCTGGGAGGGAGTGAGGGTGAGCCCAGGGAACTGGGAGCAGGGCTTGGCAAAGGGCTCCCAGGCAGGGCTGGCATCCTTGAAGACCCCCAGACCCAGGGCTCTGGGCCAGGGTCTCATCAGCCACAAAAGCAGAGGGTGACCAGGCTGGGCGCGGCTGGAGCAAAAGCCCCCAGAGGCTGCACTGCGCTGGAGGAAAGTGAGGTTGGGCCTCAGGTGGGCGAACGGGGTCCACAGGCCTGAGCTCAGCCTCTGAAGCTGCATGGAGGGCAGGATTTTGGAGTGAAGGGGTGACCCTGGGCCTCACTGGCCCTAAGTTAGGGCCTGCAGTGGGCCAGGACTAGCTGGTTTGGCCTTGACCCTGCCCCACCCAGTCCCCGGGGGCCTGGGAAGGACATAGGAGGTCTGGCTCTGAGTGAGGAGGACGTGCTTCTGCTACCCCCCCC
>NC_058403.1:211878224-211936277 GCF_002201575.2 Neomonachus schauinslandi | reverse complement strand
ATCGGAGTGGTGGGCCCGGGTCTCTCTGACCCAGGGGACTCTTATTCATCCCCCCCCCCCCCCCCCCCCGGGCCTGCGTGTCCTAATACCCCTTCTCTGGCTCCCCACCCTACCATCCTTCCGGCCTCCGGGCCTTAGCACACACCCTGTGTCCTTCCAGGCGGCCCCTCCCCTGTCCTATCCCATTGTCTGAGGCGCTGAGGATCTGGTGGTTAACCCTAACTTCTCCTCCTTGCTAAGGGGTCTCCCCAACTCTTATGCATCTGGCAGAGCCCTGGCTCTAAGACCCCCTCCTTTGTAAAGCCGTGCTCTCCCAAGCAGTCCTGCTTCCCCCAACCCTCTTCAAGAGCAACTCTGTGTCCTGGTCCATGTGGTGGACAATTCTGCATCAGATCTGCCCTTGAAGATGCCCTCCCACTGGAGAAAGAGCTGGACAGAGTCCAGTCCCCTGTGGTCAGCCTGGGGGCAGAGGAAGTGACAGGGCTTAGGGCGGCCCAGAGGTGAGCCAGGAAGGCATCCTGAGGGAAGAAGGTATGAGAACTGAGGCTTTGTAGGATGAATAAGAGTCCCCTGGGTCAGAGAGAGATGGTTGTGGCAGAAATTACATTTAAAACTTCGGGGAGGAGAGGGAGCGTGAGGCTTTGGGAAATTGCAAGGCAGGCAGATGTGGTGGAAAGAGGATGTGGAGCTGGGGCTACAGATGTCGGGAGGGACTTGAGGGACGCTGCTCCCTTCCCACTTCCTCTGCCCGAGATAACAAGGACAGGGTCCCTTCTGGGAAACGGCCACAGCAGGCATCAGAGAGGGGCACTCGACGGGCACGGAGTCTGGGCAGCACCGCAACTCTGCAAGGCAGTGGAGGGTGGGGGGAAGATGGGGAGCCTGAGGGGCGCCTGGCCGGCTCAGTCGGTAGAGCACACGACTCTTGATCTCAGGCTTGTGACTTCCAGCCCCACATTAGGTGTGGATGTAACTTAAAAACATAAAATCTTAAAAAAGAAGAAAGAAAAAAAAAAAGGCGGCGAATCGGAGGTCCAGAGGGAGGGAATGAGGCATCCAAGGCCACGTGTGGGTGGGATTTGCACACAGCTCTGGCTTCCACCACCTCCGGGCCTCCCTCCCCAACCCCGCCCCACTCAGTCAGCTAGGGAGGCTAGGGAGGCCAGATGGTGGGAACAGAGGCCAGGCTCAGGATGCGCCCCCCGGGGCTGGTTTCCGGTGGGGGCCAGGCAGGGAGGATCTATTCTTAGCCTCCACAGCCAAGGGCAGGAAAAGGATGAGGTGGGGGTTGGGGGCAGCTTAAGGCACTGGGTGGGCCCTGGGCCAGGGTGGGGACCAAGGGGCGGCTGGGTGGCTGCGGTGCCTCCAGTCGGCCTGAAGGGTCCCCCCGACGCCCAGCTCACAGCCCCGTCCAGATCATCCACCCTCTGCAGCTCCCCAGGGTCCTGGGAAGAGTCCAGCTGCTGGGCTTGCAGTCACCCTGCGGGGCCCCTGCCCTGGAAGCACCTGCTGCCTTGTCCTCTGCCCGGCAGCCCTGCTGCCTAGCCCAGTCCGGCTCCCGCGCCCATCTCTGGGAAGCCTTCCGTGTGACTTCGGGGGGCCCCTAGCCCCAGTGCCTCCCTGACCCCTTGGTCTGGGGGTGTCTGGGCCCAGCCCTCCTCCCTCCAGACCGGGGCTCCTGGCTTAAACATGCACCCGGAAAGTCACTTTGCTTCCCCTCCTGGTGCAGCTGTCTCCCTTGGGGTCCACACCCTGTTGGGACTGCCGAGGAGATGGAGGAATTCGGACTCTCCTGGGAGCAGGTGGAGAAACTGAGGCTGGGACAGTGGGCGGTGACCCGGGAGGTGGGATTCTCCCAGCTGGAGAATCTAACCCTGAGCAGCACTTTCTAGGCTTGAAGACGTGGGCTTCTGCGAGCCTCAGTACCCCCAAACGGACACAGACGCTGCTGCGTAGAGCCGGATGGTGCGTGGACACACAGCCACGCTGGGACGACAGGGCAGCGCTTTACCCAGCCTGTGACCAAGCGGCAGGCTAGGGCCAAAATGCCTCCTGGGTGTGCCCCAGACTCAGCCCTGTGCCCAGGGGCCTGCCCTGTGCGCAGGACAGTGGAGTGGGCCAGGAATCACCGGGTACCAACTGCTTAGATACATGCAAGATACGAAGGTCGCCCTGGCAGTCAGTGATGAATTAGTGATGCCCGTCAGGGGTGGTGAAGGAGCCGGATGTGCTCCGTGTGCCGCCCGGCCTGCACCAGGCTGGTGTGGGTGGGCCAGCTTACGTCCCCAGCTCGCAGCTCCGGGGCCCCTTGACCAGACCCACCTACCTGCTGAGTGGCCCAGCCCTGCTGCCGTGTGCATGTGTGAGGTGGGGCAGGATGGAAGAGAGGCCTGGGCTCTGCCAGGCGCTCCTGGGGTAGCATTAAGACAGGGTTGGGGCGACCAGTGGCCCGGGGACGGTCAGTCTTGGCCATGGACGCTGGGCCGGACGGTGCTCGGTCATGAGGGCAGCCTGGGCACCGTGGGGCACCCGCGCCCCCCTCCTGGCCCGGAGACCCTCCACCCCCGCCCCCGGCGTGACGACCACAGCCCACCATCCCCTGGCCTGGGAGAGCAGCTCCTCACCTCCCAGCATCCACGCTCGAGCCGGTCAGGCGCTCCAGGGGGAGGTGAAGCCATGGGTGGGCAAAGACAAGGACAGCTGCGGACAGCGGGGAGCTTCCTGAGGGGCCACCGCTGTTCTTAAGTGCTGTCATTAAAGGTCTCCTCACCCTGGTTGTGACGTGTGTGCTCTGCCCACGCAAGATGGAAACGCGACTGACTGCCTGTGGCGGCGGGGCCTGGGGCTCCAAACTGTGCAGCATTTCTGAAACTCTAGAAGTATTCTAAAATAAAGTGTTTATTAAAAAAACATGCAACTTCATGAGTAGACCAATTAAATGAAAATAAGGTATTTCCCCCCACCTAAAAAAATTCATTTTAGAGAAACAACCTAAAACACTTCCAGACGGAACAGGGCGTGTGGCTGTGGCTGCGGCCTCTGGAGAAGCCGGCGCCGGGGGTCATGCCCCTTCAGGCTGGAAACGTGTCTGGAACAGGCGTCGGAAGCAACGTTTCTGGGGCAGCGTGTGAGTGGGTGGTGGCCGCACCTGTCAGCCCCACAGCCGAGCTCGGCCACACACGGGGACGCGAGCGCAGCTTCGGGCCGGCTGGGAGGCAGTCTCCAGGAACGCAGCTGTCCTGACGTGGGGGGGCACCCGGGTCAGGTGGGGGCGCCGCTGCCGCACGCAGAGAACGTCTCTGTGGCCCCTGGCTGCTGGACCCGGTGGCAGAGGGGTCTTCCGTGCCCACCCGGCGGGCGGAGACTGACCCACAGCAGCACCAGGCCAGCCTGGGCAAGGGCCGGGGTGGCGTTCCCTCAGCCGCCCTGGACTCGGATCCCTGTGCCTCAAAAGCCTGGCACCCTGCCCTGTCAGCGCTACGGGGCAGCTTCTCCGGTGGCCCCCCTCCCCTGTTCGCAACAGGGAAAGCGGGTCTGGGCGACGGGAAGGCCGGGGGAGGCCGCCGGCCCCACCGGCCACCGCGAGGGCTGGCAGGCGGCCCGGGAGGGGGCCCGGCCGTCACCGGCGGTAGCGATAACGCTTGAAGTGGAACCAGAGCTGGAAGATGCCGTTGGCGAACTGGCAGCGGAAGCCGTGGCGGTGAGAGTACTCCCACTCGCGGTTGACGATCTTGAAGGCGATGTCCTCGTAGGGCGGCCCCGCGTGGAAGCGCAGGGTGGCGAAGTCCTTGTTGTCGGCACACGCCTCCAGGAAGTACTCGGGCGTGGAGCGCTTGTCGATGAGGTCGGGGTAGAAGATGTTGAACTTGTAGCCCTGCACGATCTTGGGCGGCGGGTTGTCGAAGTCGTAGTGCGTCTGGTTGTACTTGTTCCACTCGAAGCCCGTGTGCACGCGGTTGAAGAAGCGCGGCTTGCGTGGACGGTACTTGTCGGCCCACAGGTAGGCCTTGCCCGTCAGCGGCATCTCCACGCTGAACTGCGCCTCGTCCTGGCCCATGCCCTCCTTGGCCCGCCGGAAGAAGATGTCCTCGGCGCTCTCGCTGGCGTCACCTGCAGGCGGGGCTGCGTGAGCCAGCGCGGCGGCCCTGGGCCTCGGCTCCCCCCTCACCACACCGAGCCGACCCCCCCCCCCCCGCCCACTTCCAGGGGCAGATGGAGAGGTGGGCCCGGTCCCAACACAGCCTGGCCTGGCCCGGTGTTGGCCATCTCCGAGTGTCCCCTGGGTGGGCACCAAAGAGCCCGTGTCCCCCGGCGAGCGGCCAGAGGGCCTGGTGGTCAGAGACCTGTGGGTGGCCCCCAGCAGGGCCTCTCGGGAGGCCGGAGCAGGTCCCCACGCCCCGCACCTGTGACCTGGAGCTGCTGCCGCGACAGCTGCAGACGCTGCAGGTCCTCGTCCGGCTCTAGCACGTGGGCGTCCAGCGGCAGCTCGTGGGCCGTGAGCAGCCGGGGGCTGTACTTGCCGGCGTCGTAGTCGTCCAGGCTCTGCTGGATCAGGTCCTCCTCCATGAGCACAGCCTCCCCATCCGCCTCGCCCTCCGCAGGCGCCGCCCCTTCTGCCTCAGGCTCCCCGGAGCCGCCCTCCGACGAGGGCCCGGGTGGGGTGGGCACTGGGTCCTCGGGTTCCAGGCTGCGGAGGGGAGAGGGCTGGACTGGGCCTGGCCGGCGGCAGCGGGGTGGGGGGGGGGGGGGGGGGGGGGGGGGGGGGGGGAGGGCGGCCCGGGGCCCCTAGAAGGTCCTTGGCTGAGGGCTGCGGAGGGGGACGGGAGGCGGCCTACCTGTGGCCAGGGGACGGGGGCTCCTGCTTGAGGATGGGAAACAGAGGCTCACTCTCCACGCCCTGCTCCTGCTTCAGCTTGTACAGCTTCTGCCGCAGCACGTCCTGGTGCCGCTCTCGGAGCCTGGAACACGGGCTGGAGGTCACCCCACCCTCCCCGCCAAGCCCTCGTCCTGACGCCCGTTCTTGGCGAGGGTCCTGGGAGAGCAGCAAGGGGCCCCTGTGGAGGACGGGGGGGGGGGGGGCGCTGCCTGGGGCCCTGCAGAGGCCTACGGTTGCGGGGGCCGGGGGGTGCCGAAGGCCAGGCTTCAGCACCGAGAAACATGGGACTCGGTCACAGACCCTGCCGGGAGCAGCACTCCACGGTTGGGAAGGGTGGGTCCCCATACCGGGGACTCGTGTGCCACGGGAGCCCCCAAGCTGGGCTGAGCAGGATGCAGGCAGGTGAGAATAAACTTAGAGACAACCCTGCAGTTAGCGGCAGAGAGGGGGTGCGTTTACACAGCGCGGCCAAACACACTGAGAATTTGTACACAGAGGATGTGGGGTGGGAGGGAGATAGGCGGCCTCAGGGCCCGCCGTGATGCCTGCTGACCCCCCAGAGGCCCTGCCCGCTGCCCGGGACCCCGACTCCAGGGGGCAGAGGCTCCCCGAGGTCACAGAGGAGCTGGCTCCCGTGTCCTGCAGAGGCCGGGGGCAGGGCTGACCTGGCGCGTGCCATGTGGGCGCGGAGCTGCTGCAGGAGGCTCTCCCAGTAGCCCATGTCCAGGTTGGGGCCCCCGGCCCGGATTTTGCCCTCGATGCCCTGGAAGATGACCTGCAGCTGACTGTATGTCTTGCCCTTGAAGACCGACTGCACGTCAGAGCTGACTGAGGCGTTGACCCCCTCTCGCCGCTCACCTGCAGGGGACGGGCCGCTCAGCGCGGGGCCAGGGTGCTAACCCTTCCCTTTGCCCACAACTGCCCCTCCTCTGGTCCTGGGGTCCTGCCTCCTCCCGGCCTCCGGTTCACCCCTGCCTCTGGCTGGATCCTAACACACGTGAAAGGGGCACCAGGCCACAGACCCTAGTTGGGATGGTTCTGACTCTGGGCCGGGGGGAGCCGGGTGGGTGTTTTCCAGCGTCTCCCCACTCTGACCCTTGGGCCAAGTCTGAGCACCTCAGCCTGGCATGCCCGGCCTGCCACCCCCACCGCGTCAGAAGAGGAAGGAGGGATCGCTGGACAGCCAGACTCTCGGGAATCCAGATCCTGCTCTGCCAATCTCGGCTGTATGACCTTGGGTAAGCGGTTCACCGTTTCTGGGCCTGGCTCTTCCCCCAGTAAGGAGAGCTGCTCATTTCCAGGCTCTGCAGAGTCCTGATGCTGCCCCGAGGCAAGCGTGTCCCCGTCCTGCATCCATCACGAGCTGGGGCCCACGGCCACGTCCCTCCCCTACAGACTGAGAGGCCCCGGGGGCAGGGCTGGGTGCCGCCTGGCGTGACCTGCTCTGGCTCACCAGCTCCCTTTCCGCTTGTCAGACACACCAAGCCCTGCCACAGGGCCCGTGCACACGTGCTGCTTTCCACCGGCAACATGATCTTCCTTGTCCATTTTGCCTCCTGGATTGCTCCCTTTGGCCCGGAAGCCTGATTTGTGGCTTCCCCAGGGCGGGGACCTTGTGGGGCTTCTGAATGCTCCCTCTGGGCTACGGGGCCAGGCCCGTGGGAGCTTGGGTGTGCGGCTGCTGCTGAATGCAGGGGTGTGCGGGCGGCAGGCGCGTCCTGCTCCAGAACCGGCTCCGGAAGCCCTCCCGCTGGACACAGGGCTGCAGCTGGTCAGTTAGGGTCACGAAGGGTCCCTCTAGCCGACCAACGTGGGGACCCTGGAATCAGCACCTAGAGACTCAGCCCCTCTGCCAGACAGCTGAGCATCCCAGGCAGCCCTAGACTCAGACTGGCTGAGTCTATGACAAGCACAGAAACATCATGGGACCAAAACTGAATTCGGCGACAACTCCCCCTCCCTGCCCGTTGGGCTGCATCCCGCGTTCACACACACAGAACTCACACCTCACACAGCCAGCACTGGCCGGCGTGGCCCCACCCGAGCCACACTCTGCCACACGGTTTGAATAAAGTCAGGTCCCAGGTCCAGAACGCACAGGGCCCAGCTGGATCCCGGTGGGGGCTGGGGCGGCTCTGCCGAGCTGCCGGGAGCACTCCCTGGGACAGTGCTCAGGAGAGAGGGCAGCACCACGGGGAGGACCCACAGGGAATGGTAGTGGGGGGCCCACTGCGGACACCCACTTTTATTGTACGGTTACAAGTTCCTAGTTACCAACAAGAGAAAGACCAAAAAAAACCCCAACTGAGTTTGTAAAGACAACACACGGTGCTTTGCAGGTCTCCTGGAACAAGAGAGCCGAGACCTCTTGGAAATCACGCCAAAAAGAGATGCCGGAAAGCAACCTCATCTATGAGGGCAGCCGGAGCCAACTGGGACCCCTGCCGTAACAAGTGAGGAGGGAAAGCGGACAGCGGGGCCTCTGCCATCACTGGGAGAAAGGAAGCGGCCACAGAAGGGGGCAACCAGCAAGGGGCCCACCATGGGGGCAGCCGGCAAGAGAGGCCCGGGGACTCGGCGCAGGGGAGCTGTGCAAAGGGGGGCACACAGCGGGACGGCCCTCACTCTGCCCCAGCCGGTGGGTCGGGGTCTTCGGCGTCTGCAGGAGAACGCCCTGCCCCCGGAGCTCCATCCCAGCACCGCAGCCACCAGCCAGAGGGGAGGCAAAGCACACTTCCTGAAGTGCACGATGTCCCAGAACTTCCTGCTTTTCGCCAGAAATTACTGGAGGATGTGTCCCACCGACACGAGGGCACAAAGCACAAGAAAGGGAGATGTGGAGTCATAGAAAGACGAGCTCCAACACAGCAGAGCGAAGGGAAGCCCTGTGAGGCAGGGGACAAGGGGGACAGAGGGCACGGGGACAAGGAGAAAGAGGCCCGAGGGGACACTCCGATGAGTCCGGCCACCTCAGCAGGGGAGCTGGAGGCCTGGGGAGGCCCGGGGTCGGTGGGGGCCCTGAGTGCTGTGACCCTTGGTCACACAGCCCTGCGCGTGTGCATGACAACCATTTACTCGTTTCTTCTCATCTGACACTCCTGAAGGTATCTTGTCATCCCCAGGGGACAAAAGAGACAACCAGGCTCCCAGGAGGTCACCAAGCTGCCTAGCGGCCTGGATCTGCACCCAGGGCCACACCTGCCCCGGTCAGTGCCCTTCCGACTGGAGTTCTATACCCAGCCCACTGCCACCAAAGGAAATACCTCCTCACACATCTCTGAGAACAAAGAATTTCCTTTTCTTTCTCCTGAACTTACTACAGGACACGTCCTGCCAAGAGAGCGAGGATGAAGGAAAACAAATCACCACTTATAAAGATGATGAAAAACATTCCTCCTTTTCCTAAGAGGAAACCAGCCCCCCCACCCCGTCTGAGTAAGACAGGCTTGGAGGAGGGGGAGGGCGCGTATCCTTGGCCACCGCCACGCCTAAGAGAAGCAGGGCCTAGGACAGGACCACGAGGCCCACAGGAGCCGGGCGCTGTCTGAGCGGTGGCCTCAAGGGGTGGAGGGGTGGGAATGTAATTGGTTCTAAGCCTCTAGAACAGTGGTTCTCACCCAGGGTGATTCTGCCCCCAGGCGACACAAGGTGCTGTCTGGGGACACCTGCGGCTGTCAGGACTAAGGGTGCTCCGGACATGGAGTGGGTGGGGGCCCAGTAACTGCAGTGCTCAGCATGAGAAACTGAGCTCCAGAGCTCATTCCCCCAGAGATTATATGTGTGTGTGGCCACCTCCAAGGAAAGAAAATGAATTGATAAAGAGCATCAGGTTGGACAGACTGGGGCTCCAGGGGCTTCCCAGACAAGCAGAGCCGAGCCCCCAGTCCTGCTCTCACTCAAACACACCCAGCCTCCAGCAAAAACCTGAAACCCAAACAGACGAGGCCCCACTGGCACCATTCCCAGCAAAGCAGAGCGTGGCTGAGCGAGTGTTTAAAGAAAGTGGTGGGCGCAGTGCCGGGCTCCGAGCCCCGACCCATTCAGGGTCAGGAGCACTTGCTGTTGCCCCCTGGTGGCTCCCGGAGAGGCCTCCAGAGGGCCAGGGAGACCCCAGATGGGGAAACTGAGGCAGGCAGCGAGTCCGAGGTTCCCTGGGGAGCCACGTGGACCAAGGTGGCTCCTAGCAGACCCAGCCACGTGCCCCCAAAAGCACACTGGGTACTTTCTGGCTACGCTGGCCCCAGCCCTGGGTTACCTGGGCCCTTGCCCGAGGCCTCCAGCTTGCGGAGCTTGGCGATCTCATCCTCCGTGATGGTGGTCATGTCCCGCCAGAAGTCTGCATTCTTGCCCTGTTCCAGCTCCATGTACACCTGGGGGAGGGAAGTGCAGAGGGGTGAGCACGGCGAAGGGCTGTGCCGGGGGCCCGGACACGAGCGGTGGGGCCGGAAGGTACCTGGATGTCCTCCAGCAAGTCCTCCATGTCGGCTACAGTGAGGCCGTTGAGGAAGGTGTACGGTTCGTGCATCTCGACGGCCAGGTCATCGTCCTCGGCGCTGATGTACTTGGCCAGCAGGTCGATGGGCTTGGCTCGCCCATCCCGGATGCGGATCTTGGAGCTGCCAGAGAGCAGGGAAGCGGTGTCAGAGCCCAGGGTGTGCCCCCCTCCCCTCCTGAAGACCATGCCCTGGAGAAGTGACCTGTGTGGAAGCCAGGGGAACAGTCTGGCCTGCAGTGGGTGGTGGTCAAAGAAGTCTTCCTGGAAGAGGAGTACCAGGCACAGGCCCAGACATAGGCAAGCATGGCATCTGAAGAGCAGCAGGTGGGAATGGAGCGGGGTGGGGGGACACAGTGAGGCAGAGAGGACCACCTCCTCCCAGTGGATGGGCTGCTGGGTGGAAGGTCCGAAGCCTCAGTGCTGCAGCCGTGGGGGCACACGTCAAGAGGCTGATGCTGGTCCAGCCCAAGGGAGCCCTGTAACCAGGTCTGAGCCCCTGGGGGCTGGTGTGGCCAGCAGGCAGCAGGACAGAGAGGGGGCCAGGAGCGGGCTCCCGGGGCACACAAGCCAGACCTCGGGCTCAGATGCCTGCTGTGTGGCCTCAGGCGCGACCGGGCCTGATGAACAGACGCTCCTCGGGGCTGGGGGCTGGAGAGGGATGGCCACAGCAGCCTGGGGTCCAGCACCCTGCTCGCTCGTGGAGCAGCACTACGCGGAGCAAGGACCGTTCAGATGCGTCCCTGACACGGGACTCAATGGGGAGACGGGCTCGAGGAAGGAAGCGAACAGGAAGTGGCGCACGCAGCAGGAGCTGGCGCCAGAAGGGGGGCCGGCGGGGCTCCCTGAGGAGGTGATGGGTGGAAACCTCAAGGGCGAGGGGCGCCAGCCAGGGCAGACGGCCCAGGCAGTGGAAAGAGCACGCACAAAGGCCCTGGGGCAGGCAGGGCTCCGTGGCTTGGGCCCGAGGAGGGCAGCAGGTGGTGGGGCAGCGCCTACCGCAGCTTGGCCTGTTGAAGGTGGAAGTTGTCCTCCTGCTCCTCCCACGTCTTGAAGTGCTCCGCCTCCTTCTCCCGCTGCAGCAGCTCCAGCTCCTGCTCCCGCATGGCTTTCTCCCGCTCCCTCTCCAGCCGCAGCTGCTTCACCTGGGGGCACAGGGGGCCGATGGGGGGTGCCGGCAGCCCGTAACAGCCAGATGGGGGTCTTGTGGGGCCTGCCCTGTACTCTCCTAGGCCATGGGGCACCCTGGGGTCGGGGGGCATATAACCCAGGCCTGCCCCCAGCCCACCAGCCCTGGACTTGGGACTGGTAAGGGAAGCTCAAGGCCTCGGACAGACCCTAGGACAGAGGGGCATTCTTTCTGCTCGAAACACAGCAGCCTGCAGCAGCCAGGGTCATTTTGGTCGTCTTGAAGGAAGTGTCTGAGAGCGTGTGACCCAGAGGTCAGCAGAACCAAGAGGTGGAGGGAGACAGCTTGCCGGAGGCACTGCCCGAACCCCCGCATCCGGCTGTGCCTGAAGCCAGTTCCCCTGGACTTTCTGTGTAAGCCAATCAGGTCTCCCTTGACATAAGCCAGGGTGAGCCTTTAGGCCCTCACAAGGGAAGGCCTCCTGACCCCATGTAGGCAGGCCAGGGGCAACCCCACCTTCTGCAGCTCCAGGCGATTGTCCTCTTGGATTCTCTTGTTCCGCTCCTTCAGCTCCTTCTCCTCCAGGTGGCTGATGCCCTTCTTTTCCAGGGCCTGGAAGGGCCAAGCACACACCCACTGAGCAGAGATGCTCCCTCCCACCTTCCCAGGCAACACCTGCCAAGGGTGTTCCAGGCACCCCTCCGCAAGATCCAGATCGAGATCCACCAGGCTGAGCGGTGTTTTTGAAGATGAGACCACGAGACCGAAAGAAGGGATCTGCCCACGGCCACACCTCACTGACTTCCACTGAAGACGCAGCCCCCCTAGTATTCCCAGACCTAAAGTGATAGAATGTGATGCTTCGGACCAGCCTCCAGCATGGGTGGGATGTACACTAACGTGCAGAGGGGAGGCAGCCACCCGCCACGGGGGCTCCCGAGTGTCATTCACGGGAGCACCTCTCGTGGGACCCACTGCCCTGGTTTACACAGAAGCCTCGCTGGGCCAGCTCTGTGAGGTTTAAGCCCTCAAATGCCCACTGGTCAGATGACCACTCCGGGTGGGCAGAGGCAGGACAGCGAAGGAAGGAGAGACAGACTGACTCAGAAAGCACACTTGCCTGGGGTCGCTATGAGGGGAACAACGGTCCCCATGCTCACAGACCCCTGGAGCAGAACAAGACACAGCGAATGCGATTCTTCCCTGTCTGTGTCCTCACCTGATGGAGGGTGCTCGAGGTACGGGGCTGGAGACCCCTCAAGCCCTCCAATATCCCCTCACAATCACTGCCTGAGCCGGGCGCTAAGCCTGCACTTCTGATGAGTGCTCCCCCGGCTGCGAGGGCTGTGCACGGATTCTCCCAGTGCCCAGAACGTGCCTCCGGCAGGACACAGGGCTGCCCGGCTTGGGGCCACCCCTGGATGCCCGGGCCACTCCTTGGCCTCCCCCGCCTCAGCCTGGGCTTCCTCCACACATATTAATAGTGACCGTACTTGTCACCTACAGCCACACAGAACAGCAACTGAGGGCACAGACAAGGAGCCAATCACAGCTCTGCCATTCATGAGCGGGGAGACCCTGGGTGAGCAACTCAGTGGCCCGAGCTGACGAGGCTGTGTTAGGGAGAGTCGACGTGCGGAGAGCACTCTGAACGATGCCCGGCATGAAGCATGTTAGCGGTCCACATCGTGACTGTCCACGTTGCCAGCCGGCGGCCCTGGGACAAGGGGACAGACATGCGATGCTGCCCAAACTGTGGGCCTGTCTAGAGAGGCTTCAGAGGCTGAGCTGGGGTTGAGCCCCCAAGTGCTTATCACCGGAGGGGCTGATGAAGCCCTCCCGTGGGGCAAATTCCCCAAAGCCAGCGTGCGCTCCAAGAAAGACTTGTTGGGGAAATGCCCAAGCTCATGTGTGTACAAACCACCCCGAACTCGTTCATTCAACACTACCGAGTGCCGACCGTGCACCAGGCTCTGGGGACAGAGTGTGCCCTGTGGAGCTCAGTCTGGCAGGAATCGCACATCGTGAATCAGAGCCTCTGTTTAGAGGTCCGCTTTGCAACAAGACCTTTCTAGACCTGCTTGTTTCAAACCACAGCCACGGCACCCCGATGCCTGCCTGCCCTCTCTCCTCTGCGCACTTGGCTAGTCTACTTATTTACAGTCTCTCCCCCAGAAAGCTGCCGGCTGCACAGGGGTCTTTGTCTCTCCAGCTCACTGATGCACGCCTGGCCCGCACGGCCCCTGGCACCGGCAGGTGCACGGGACAGGTGAGTCAGTGAAGTGCTAGGAGGGGAGACACAGTGCCAGGACCTGTGGGACTCCGGGAGGGGGTGGGGGCGGGCAACAAGGCTCTTAGGAGAAGGACCAGGTCAGCTGAGAGCTAAAGGAATGAGAAAGCAGCAGCCATGGAAAGAGGTGGCGAGTGTTCCAGGCGGAGGAACGGTGAGTACCAAGGCCCCAAGGTGGCATGGGCCAGTGGGTTCTAGACAATGGCCTGGAGTGCACGTGGTGAGTGGCAGACGCCACGGCATCCGACTGTGCCAGCCTGCTCCCGCCACCCCAGGCCACCTGCCTCCCCGCAACAGACAGGTGCTGTGTTACGGTTAAACCACGTCCTTCGAAAAAATATGTCACCTTCCCAACCGTGGAACCTGGGAAGGGGATTTTACGTGGAAACAGGGTCTCTGCAGATGTAATGGGTTAAGATGAGCTCACATGGGGTGAGGCTGGGCTCTGAACCAATGACCGATGTCCTTACAAGACAGAAAGGGGACACACAGGCAAAATGGCCACGTGAAGATGACGACAGAGGCAGGGGTTGGGGTGAAGCAACCAAGAGCCAAGGGTCCCCAGCAGCCACCAGAAGCTGCAGGAGGCAGGAGGGCACTCTCCTCTAGAGCCTCCGGAGGGAGCGGGACTCTGTCGACATCTGACCTCCAAAACTGGGCGACAAAATCTGTGGCTTTAAGTCCTGTGCGCAAGGCTGCCACTGGCCGGGTATGTGACCCGTGTGTGAGACGTCAGCACTGAGACGACTGAGCACCTGTCTTGGGCGTGTGACGCAGAGAACCCGCTCTCCAGTCACGTTGGAGCTTAGCCCGGTGTTTTGGGCAGAGCGCCTGAAATTTTACACGGCAGGAGCGCTTACGCAGTGAAAGCTACCACACACCGGGGTGCGTGCACGTGCGCACGTCTAAAATCAACTCTCAGCAGCAAAGCACCACCTGGGAACGCGTGCTGTGCGTGCTCAACCACGTCTCTTGAAGCAGAAATCGTAAAAGGCACGTAGAACAAAACCACGAGAAAGGCAGGAAAAATCTGCCAAGGACGCGCGCCACGTGCCGAGGGTGGCAACAGGCTCACCTTGTTCCAGATGAAGGTGCCCAGGAGGTTGTTGTCGCCGAATGGGTTGTCGGTGTTGGTGTAGCCCATGTACTCCTCTCCCCAGCCCATCTTCTCCCGCTTTTTCCGCTCCTTGGCCTCCTTCTTGGCCAGCCGCCGGGCCCGCTTCTCCTCGGGGGTCTCGAAGGCCTTCATCAGCTCCTCCTGCTGCTTCCGCTCCTCCCGCAGCCGCAGCCGCTCCTGCAAGCTCTGCTGTTGGCTCAGGGCTGCCGCCGCCTCCCGAGGGCTCTGGGAGCGGTCTGGGGAGGCCGAGCTGGAAGCCGAGGAGCCCGGGGACCAAGAGCGTGTCCGCCGCCGGCGGGCCCATCGGCCCCGCTGCCGCTCCTCCTCCGAGTCGGACTGAGAGGACCGGTCCTGTGAGCGCCAGCGTGGTGGCAGCGGGCTCGGGCTCTGCCTCCTTCGCCGCTGCCACCTTTCTTCCTCCGAATCCGACCTGCAGAGGGAATCACAAAGATCTGCTTACTGCCTGCCAGTCAGTCCTTTGTGTGACAGACATTTCCTGAGTACCTGCTGTGCCAGGCGCTGTTCTAGGTTCTGGGGACATGGCAGTGACCAGCAGTGATACGGACGGTCCCTGCCTTTGGGAGGCTCACATCAACAAATAAACATGCAGCTGACACTAGATAGTGCCAGAAGTCAAAAAGAAGAGTGACTTAGCATGAGGAGATGGAGATCTGAGGAGGCAACTCTGGAGGAAGTGGGGAAGGATGCTACAGGGAGAGAGTAATCCACGAAGAGAGCATAGCAAGAGCAAAGGCCCTGGGGCAGGAATTTACCTGGCATGTTCAAGAAGCAGCAGGAGGCCCATGTGGCCGGAAAAGTGTGAACAAAGGGGAGTGAGGGAAGGATTGAGGGTAGGGAGGTGGGCTGGGTCCTGATGGTGGAGGAACTCTAAGTGTAGAAACCAGAGGACCTGATCTGTCCAAGGTGACAAGAGGGAGCTTATAGGAGAAGGTGCTGTTTAAACTGGTCCCACAGGATGGGCAAGAGTGAACAGGAGTAAGACTGGCAGGACTGAAAACCAGGCAAAAACACTGTGATCAGGGAATGGAATGCACGAGCCGCAGGGATAGATTTGTTAATGGTCAAGGGCCTTTAAATGTGTAGAGAAACAACCAAGTCTCTTTATTCTGTTAAATGCTCCACCTATTAAGCTCCCGTCAAAAAGTCTACACCACGAAAACCAATTATTTTGGAGTGTCTGTATGCAGACTACACATTTGACCAAATTTTCATTAACAGTGCCAATTCGAATTACTTATCCGGGATGGCTGATTATCGTAATTCAAATATTAGGAGACAGCAAATATAAAAGATGCACAGATGACAACAATAAAATGTACTGCCGTACATGAACCAATGCGGAAAACAGCAACACCAGGGGCTCACACCAGAGCCAGCAAACTTTCTCTGTAAAGAGCCAGACAGTCGAAGACACAAGTCTACCACTCCGCCGTTGCAGAGCAAAAGTAGCTCTGGACAGACAGGAATGAATGGGCACGGCTGGGTCCCGATAAGCTTTTACTTCTGCACACCAAAACTTGAATGTATTCGAGTATCTCATAACATTTTCACATGTCCTGAAATACTATTCCTCTTCTGACTTTTCCCCTCACCAACTAAAAATGTAAAAGCCAGGGGCGCCTGGTGGCTCAGTCATTAGCTGCTTTGGGCTCAGGTCATGATCTCAGGGTCCTGGGACCGAGTCCCGAATGGAGGTGGGGGGGGGGTCCCTGCTCAGCGGGAAGCCTGCTTCTGCCCCTTCCCACTGCTCAGGCATGCGCGCCGGTGTGCTCTCTCTCATAAATGAATGAAATCTTTAAAACAACATGTAAAAAGCATTCTTGGCTCCCGGGCTGCAGGCTGCCAAGCCCTGGTTAAACCATGTCTGCGTTATTTCCGTTCTGCCTCTTATAACTTCTTGAAAGTCCTGGGTTGCAATGATCTTATGAAACTTAAAAAAGAAAAACCACTTTCTCAAATGTAGAGGGCAATGAGCCACGTCCGACTACAGCCACCATGGCCACGTTGTGAACAGGCCAACAGGATGGGAGACAAGGCATGCTGGGAGAAGCCCCAGGGAGGTCGTGAGTACACAGAGGAGCAAACTTGGACCACAGTGGGGCAGGGACTGGCCTGAGGGTCACAGCCAGTTAGGGGCTGAGTCAGCATTGGGACCTAGGTCTGAAAGTCAGTCCCTGGCACCGCCTGGTCCCTTTGTGCTGGAACAGACTCAAGCCAAGCCTGGACAGGTGTCCCATTTCCAAAAGGACACAACTGTGGGCCTCGGGGAAGCTGAGACCCAGGTCCTAGGAGTCAACCCAGGCCTGCCACCTGTCACCAACAGTTCTTTCCTCTGACACCCACTTCCAATAGCAGGTGCTGTCCCCCCTACTTAGAAAATCCCTCTCAAATCTTTCCCCACTGTGCCTCCCACTGCCTCCCTCTCTGAAAGCCACCACCATCGGTTGCCTAGACAACCGTACCATCCTCCTCCTCCCTGTTGTCACTCCTGCCAACCTCCTCAGTCCCTTTCCCACGCGAAAACCGGAGGAAGTTCCACAAAGTGAGCCAGACTACATCACTCAAAATCCTCCCAAGGCTTCCTACTTCCCTCCGAATAGCGGCCAAACCCTTCACCACGGTACACAAAACTGCACGATCCGGTCTCTTCTTACCGCCCCGACCTCCTCTCCCACTTCCCCTCCGCCCCGCCTCCCTCACTACGCTCCTTTACTGTCCCTCCAACCACCAGGTGCCCTGCCTGGAGCGCCTCTCTCTTTCCTTTCGCTGCCTAACTGCGACTCGCACTCGGACGTCTCCTTCTCCAGGAAGCCCTCTCTGACTAATTCGAGGATCTCTGGCTCCCCGAGGGCGGGAGCCGGATCCCCAGCGCCGTTCACGCAGCGACCCCACCTGCGCTCCCGGCTCTGCCGCCTCCGCCTGCGCCGTACTTCGTCGTCCCGGCGCCGGCGGTTTCGCCGCCCATGGCTCCCGCTCCGACTTCGGCTCCGACTCCCGCTCCGTTGCCTGCGGCCCCTGCGACCTGCCGACCGCGAGCGCGAGCGTGTATCCCGACCCATCAGCTGAGACCGTGGCGGCAGCGCTGACACAAATATCCGGGGCCTGCGCCGGGGGCCTTCCTCCTCTGCGGCGCGCGCCGGGCTGCCCCGTCCGCGCCTGAGCCGGGAGAAGGAAACCCATCTCGCTGCCCCACCCCGCAGGGGCTCCGACGCCCCGTAACCTCTCCACTGCCCTCAAACGTGGCCCGTATGACGGACTCCGGCCAGGCTTTCGTCTCCAGGGTTGTGGGCTCGCCCTTTAGGCAGTGCTAGGGACAGCTCTATATGGGTCCTCGCGCCTTGGTGGGAGGGGCCTAGGGGCTGTGGGCGGAGCAAGACCGAACCAGGAACAGCAAGTGGGGCGGAGCCTGGGGAGGCGGGACCCAGGGGAAGTGGAGCCGGCGTGGGTGGGGCCCAGAAGGCGGGAACAGGAGGAGGCGGGGCCTCGGGGCGGGGCCAAAGGGAGGTGAGCCGCGCGGGCGAGGTCTCTGGGCCGGTGCGGGCGCGGAAGCTGCGAGCTCAGACTCAGAGATGGTAAATCACTTTAATAAAGTCCCCCCACCCCCCAGCCCCAGCGAGGCAACATGGAGCTGGGATCTGAACTGGGTCGTGCAGCTTTGTTCTGTGGATGCTGGGGAGTCACGGGAGGGTTTTGAGCAGGGAGAGAGGGGCAAGGGCGCTGGTTGTTAGGTGGAGTCCCTGCTGGGCAAGGTGGCCAGGAAGGACTACAGCAGGTAGGGCTGGAAGACCCCGAAGTCTCTGCTCCAAGCTCCCCCAGCCCACCCCAGAGGATGGTACTTCATGATCTAGTTTAAGCTCTTCAAATGTTTATCTTAACATATAACTTCACGACCTCATCCTGCATGCTAGCTTTGCACGCTCTGCTTGGTGCCAAGGCACAGGGTGGGGCTGGTGGCACGGAGGAACTTCCGAAGACCATCTCCCACCACCCCTGATAACAAGCCAGCTCATCAGCAGATGTGGATAAAACGTGAGGGGGCTGGCCCTGTGATTGTCAAAACGCAGATGTATCTTTGAGAGTATGTGCATACTCATCTTTGGATGGGATGGTAAGCACATTCCAGATCATCTCATCTGCGAGTCTATAAATGAGCTGTGCGGTTCTGCATCATGATGAAAACGGGTTTCCAAGGGCCTGCTTACGGATGGGATCTTATTTCCAAAGCAGCGTCTCTCCAGTTGGGAATCCTGGAGAAATGCTTTCCTCTTAAAAGGGGTCCATGCATTACCCAATTTGAGCAACTCTGGCAGAACCAATACAAACTTTGGGGAGTGTTTGTTCTTTTGAGCTGGGCTGCACTGATGTCAGAAATTTTTTAAAGTTTTCTGAACTCAACTGGAACCCGAAGGAGGCCACAGCTATTAAGGCATTGGGCCCTGTTGTTATTTTAAAGATTTTATTTTAGGGTGCCTGGGTGGCTCAGTCGTTGAGCGTCTGCCTTCAGCTCAGGTCATGATCCCAGGGTCCTGGGATCGAGTCCCACATCGGGCTCCCTCCTCGAGGGGAAGCCTGCTTCTCCCTCTCCCACTCCCGCTGCTTGTGTTCCTGCTCTCGCTATCTCTGTCTCTGTCAAATAAATAAATAAAATCTTTAAAAAAAAAAAAAAGATTTTATTTTATTTATTTATTTATTTTTTATTTATTTATTTGAGAGAGAGAGAGAATGAGAGAGAGCACATGAGAGGGGGGAGGGTCAGAGGGAGAAGCAGACTCCCTGCCGAGCAGGGAGCCCGATGTGGTACTCGATCCCGGGACTCCAGGATCATGACCTGAGCCGAAGGCAGTCGCTTAACCAACTGAGCCACCCAGGCACCCCGGCCCTGTTGTTATTTTAAATACAACCAAGGTTTCTTTCTGCCCTCGTTCAAAGTCAGTCCTTAAATTCCCAAGCAGACCCCGGGAACACACAGAGGCAAAGAGAAAGAGGGCTGATGCTTATTACCCGATTTTATTAGAGAGAACTCTTCAACATAAAAAGAAGGAGGGGTGGCGGGGAGGGGGGCCCGAGGCTGCATATGTTATCCAGGGCCAGCAGGTCTGCACAGTTACAGAGGTGCCCACGGCTCTGGGTTTGAGAGAGACGGCATTCTGTGCCCGATGAGGCCGCGCTCTGGATTGTCACACACCAGACCATGGGGGCTGAGCACACGGAACCCCCAGAGAGAATTAAGACACACAAGGTTTGCAGTTTCATTGTTTTGAAATCAGTTCGACCATAAAAACGACATGGGGGTGGGGTGGGGGGGACAGGAGATGCAACTGAGCCACCAGAGAAAAGGCGGTGGAAGGCGCGGGCCCGGGGTACGGACCGAGGGGCTGCAGCGACAGTACCATGGCAAGGGACCCCACCGGAAGGGGAGTATTGCACTGAGCCAAGTGGTGGAGGGAGGGGCGAGGGGAGGTTGGAGGAGGGAGGCTGGCAGGGGCTCTCGGGAAGCTGCACCTTGTCAGTCTCGGGAAATGTCTTTCATTTTCACAGCTCAGCCATCCAGACAGTGCCCAGGCTCTCGGCTCTCAGCGGCCGCAGCCATCAGAGATGAGCCACAAGGGAGACAGGGTGTCGCCATGAAGGAATTTCGATTTCTATGCTGGGGGTCGGCGACAGCTGGGTGGGTCCAGGGCCTTCCTCTGGGGGTGGGGGGGCCTCGGAAAGGCCACAAATTTGCTACACATTATAAATAAAGTCTTGCCTTCCCGCCCCTGGCCCCCAAATAATAAGCAAACAACTCCCATCAGCACAGTCTGCAGACCACGTTAGCATCCACGTGACAGTTCTCTGAAAAGGGACAAAGAATGCAACCAACACAAAACAGGTCTCCAAAGGGGTCTCAGCGACCTAACACAAAAATAGAAACGTCATGATATCCAGGAGGCTTGCAAATTTCTCTCGCAAGTTAGCATCCAAGCGATGCCTTTGTTCCATGATTCACTCAGGAAAGCCTGAAGGGACCAGCAGAGCTCCCCTCCTTGCTCCTAAAGCTCCAAGTGGCTGAGGATGCCCTGGACATGGGGCGCACTGCTCCAGGACTGTGCATGCTGCTCTGGCCATCCCCACAGAACTCACAACGTGCCTGAACATCCGGCCTTTGGGGGCCTGGGCAGGGACTCCAATGCCAGCTTTTGGGTGACACAGTCGTCCCTGTTAGTCTTCAAGGCCTGAGATGCACCTCTTGCTCAGCTGCCACCTCCTCGGCAGGAAGGGGTAGGGATGGACTGGCGACTCATGGCATGCAGCCAGGGCACTTGCAGACAGATGCCCATCTAAAATCCAGGTGAGGACACCTCCTGCCGTCTGGACAAAGCCCTCTAGGGCAACAAGGAGAAGACATCATTTTGCTTCTGATCTGGGACACCCACAGGCTTGTTCTGATGGATCCTCTCAGTGCTGCCTTACCCGGGCTGCATGCTGGCGCGTCCCTGGCCGCCCTGGACAGACGGCAGCCAGTCCAACAGGCTCCCTCCAGGCGCACGAAGTGAGCCGTGCGAGGGGAGATGACAGCAGGTGAGGGACCCAGATGAGGGACTCGGAAAATCAAACTCCTGGATCAGTGGGTTCTCCGCCAGGAAGGCAAGGGCTGGGAGTTCTTCCAGGTGTAGCTTCTGCTCCAAGCCAGCTGCTAGCTCCTCCCAAGCAAGCAAGCCAGTGGGGGGTGGGGGGCAGAGCGGGCAGGGGGAAACCATCCCCGCTGTTCCACCTCTCAAGAGGTGGGAGGGCATTTCTGTGGGGGCAGGACAGACCCTGCCATGCCAGTGGCTCCCATAGTCCCCTCTGGACCCAGTGGGGTCTCTGAGCCCGGGGGGGGGGGGGGCTGCTCCTGCTGAAGACGACAAACCCCCAAAATTTATTTTGTTTTTTACGAAGAACTTTGTCTCCTATTCTTTAGTTGTTTACACGTCACCATCTTAAAAGAAAAAGAAAAAAAGAAAGCCCTTCCCGGTCCTGGAGGGGGATCTCTTACTGGACAGCAGAGCAGCTTGACCGTGGGAGGGCCCCTGCTCCAGGACCCGCTCTCTGGAAGTCCCACGGCCTGAGGGCCCAGCGCGACTCCCTTCACTTAGGCCTTAGGCCCTCTCTGCGAGATACAGAGCGGGCCGCGTGGGGAGGACAGAGAGGCCCACAGTCCTGAGCTCCATGGAGAGGGGTGGCCTCCTGGCCATTCCTGCTCCCGAGTCACCTGGCAGGTGAGGTGATGGGAAACATCGGGGGTGGGGGGTGGGGGAGGTGGAGAGCCGCCCCCAGACCACTGGTCGGCCATCTCCAAGGACGGATGTCCAGTGCCTGAGCCCAGAGTGCCTGCGGGCGCGGGGGCACCCCGTCCAAGTGGAGAGCAGCAGAACCTCGGAGTGTGGATCTCAGCCGGGGTGACCAGGCCACGGGGGCACAGGTCCCGGGAGCCAACAGGCCTTGTTCCCTCAGGGAGACACATGCAAGCACAGCAAAGAACTACAAAGTGCAGTGGAGTGGACTTTCTTCGTTTTTCCTACACGTCCCTTTTTTTTTTTTTTAATCTTTTTCTAAAAAAGCACACCTGTGCTGCCGTCTTTGTGCAAAGAGTAAGGACCCAAAATAAATACGTGATCGGACACTCAGGGAGGTTCACAGTCATAGGTAGTTGACAGGAGCGGCGGCGGCCGGCGGCGGACCGGGTCCGGCGGGCGGGCAGTGCCTCCGCCAAGCAGCCAGGGCGGCGGCGGCGGGCGCTCGGCTCCAGGGCGGTGAGTGCATAGAAATTACTGCGGAAGGCAAGGGGGCGGGTGAGGGCAGCGGCGGGGCCGGGCGGCACCCCCACCTGCGGGGCCCGGCCCCGCCCTGCCCCGCCCCCGCCCGCCCCCGGCCTCCGTGTCCCCGGCCGGTCCCTGGGCAGGTGGGGCGGTGCGCGCGGCCCGAGGCCCCGGCCCAGGGCGTGGCGAGCCGCGGGCGCACTTACTGTGTCGCTCTCGCCGTCGGAGGCTGGGTGGGCGTGCGCGCTATAGTGAAGCGGGGAGTACACCCAGCTCCTCTCATCGGTGGGCTGGGCGGGCGGGCGGGCGCACGTGCAGGAAGGGCGCAGAAGAGCAGGGGTGCGAGGAGGCGCGAGAGAGGCGAGAGGAGGAAGGAAGAAACAGAAATAAAGGAGGCGGACCCCAACGCGGACGACGAGTAGGCGGCTCAGCCCCCGCGGCCCTCCCCCTGACGGGCCCTCCCCCAACCTGGACGGCTGTGGGGCCGGCGGGGCTGAGCGGCGGCAGCGCGCGGGGTAGGCGGCAGGAAGCGGGGCGCGGAGTGCAGGCAGGGCCCGGTACAGCGGAGCGGGAGGGGGCGGGGCGGGGGCGTGGCTTGCTTGCTGTCCCCTCCCCTGCCCCCCCCTCTTGTTCGTCCGGGCCTCCTGCTCGGGCCTCCCGGGGCGCCCGGCAGCACCCCAGCCTCAGGTCCAGCCTGCTGTGTGGCCACCGGGGCCGCCAGCCGGAGTGGGGCCCTGAGGACCCTCCACTGGGGGTCCTGGGTGATGAGTGCCCTGGGAGGCGCAGGGTGGAGCCCATTTCCTCGTGCCCAAACGCACAGATCGGCCAGGTGAGACCGAGGCCCGGGGCACCCAGAGAGCAAACAACAGAGGCCCAGCCAGAAGGTGGGCTGCTTTTCCTCCAGGGGTGTCAGGGAAGGGGTCCCCATTCTGGGTCAGACTCGGGGGGGCGCACGTTCTTCCAGCACCCACACCGGTCCCTCCTGGGTCTGTTCTTACCACAAGAACCCCCGCAGCCCCCTTCTCCTCTTTCTTCCTCTTCTTTCCCGCAGACCCCCACCTCCCAGTCTTCAGCACTTGTGGACCTAGCCCGTTGCCTGGCCTCTGCTCGGAGCACGGGGCCTCAGCAGGCACCTGCCCTGGCTAAACCTACGGAGGCCACAACCCAACGAGCCCCCAGACCTGCCCCTCTTCGGTCGGGCTGCCCCTCCTCTACAACCAGCCTCGCCTCTGCAGGGCTGGCTTCTTCAGAGCCTGGTGAAGAACAAGCGCCAGCATGCGGCCTCTGTGCTCTCCGGGTGAATGCAGGCCCCTCTGCCCTCGCTGCCCCTTGGGGCCCCCACTGCCTCTCCCCACCTCTGTGCCCACTCCTCCCTGCCCCTCCTACAGCTCTCGCTGCAGAACCTGCCCTCACCGGCCAGACCGTGGCACCCGCAGGAGGCACTTGGCCCACTGGGCACCACGGGCCGCTCATTCTTGTCTGAGCACCTGGCCCAGGGCCACACACCGCTTGAAGGTCATCCTCAGCAGACGGACTGGTATAATGGCGCACAGGCCCTGCTCACTGCTTAGTGGTCACAGCGCACAAAAACCCCAGCCTGCCCAGAAGTCCAGGGGCAGGGTCTGTCTGGGGCTGCTCGTGCCCAGTGTCCAACACGGGGCAGCTACATCCCATGTTCAGAGCCAGGGGACAAGAACGTGGGACAAGAGGGTCTCCACCTGAACTCTGCAAGGAGCTGGTCCCGGCGGAGGGAGGGATCACGGGCAGCAGGACCCAGAACCCGGCGATGACCCCACTAAAGTGGGGCCAGGGACACATCCTCCCCAGTACTGCAGGCCCTAGGGTCTGCTCCCATTCACCTAGCCTTCATACTTGCTGCTCCCTCTGCTCCTATGTGCCCCTCACGAGCTTCCGCTGTGCCCTCTATGGAGCCCACCCTTCCTTCTCCCACCTCCGAACATCCTGGGGTCAACCCCTCTGCAGGCAGCCTTTACAGATTGTTCCCCCGGTGGGGGGCCCTCAGGGCCTGCTGTGTGTCCTCAGCTCTTGGATCATTTTAAGGGTGTGGCATCCCTGTCTCAGCAGGACACAGCACGGTGGGAATGTCTGGGGAAGTGGTTTCCACTTCTTGGGTTTGCTCGGCAGAGCTGGACGCCCAGTGACGCTCAGAGGCATCTGGGGCTGGGGGTGTGAGCCTCCGAGGGGCCTCATCTTGAGAACAGAAACTCCTGCTTCAGGATTTCAACCTGTTCCGCCTGCTTGAGTGCTGTGTGGCTCTGGGCAGGTTACTTGGCCTCTCTGGGCCCCTCACTTATTGCTCATGAGGACAATAATAGGTCCTGAGAATACCACTGTTACATGATATCCACATAGCATCCCAAACACAATAGATAGATGAGCATCTACTAGACACAGGGGCTGCTTGGGAATTTGCACCCAGATTTTATCTAAACCATGCCCTCTTGTGGGCTTTCTGAGGAGCCGAGACCTTGGTTTCTCCACTGTGAAGTGGGTATGGAAATACATCTCCTCTCTCCTGCAGTTAAGAGCCTGGCTTTGCTGACCCACATGACTGCCTACTTCTGCAGGGCAGACGCCCCTGGGGGAGCCATCAGCAGCCAGGTCTGAATACAGGACAAGTGTCCACCGACTTGTCCCTGACTCAGGCAGGCTGGGGAGAGGGGCAGAGGCAGCCAGGGGCTGGGGTCAGATGCCGACCCCACCACTGCAGCCAAGTGCCCTTAGCCCTGGCTGTGAGCCTGCAGGCCTAGCAATGCCCACCTCAGAGGGACCTAAGTGACATCACTGGGGGACACATGACCGGCCTCAGTCATAGTGATTCTTTCCCCAAGTCCCTTCTCAGAGGACGAGGGACAGCCAGGACCTGTGGCTCCCTGCTGCCCAGGGTGGTGGACCGGGGGCTGGGCTCCCTGGACACCTGCTGTGGTCACTTACAGTCCCTGAGGAGCTCAGCGTCACGGCCCGCAGTCGGCGATGCCGGGGAGAGTAAATCCAGTACCTCCCATCGGTGAACTGGGCGGGCCGGGCGGGCGGGGGAAGAAGCAAACAGAGGACAGGATGAGGCAACAGGAATCTGGCGGGTGGTTAGGTGGGGAGGGCGCTGGGCAGGGGCAGGAAAGCCGATGGCCAAGCGGGAGATGAGTTTCGGGGTGGTGGGATCCCACTGCGGTCTGCCTACGTTCTCTGCTGCCCGCAGGGCCTGGCCGCCCACTCAGGTGTCAAGACCCAGACGCACACATAGGACATGGCCCCCTGGGGCCGCCTCACACACTGATCCACAGGATGGGACACAAACCAAGCGCCCAGGGACGGGAAGCTGACGGCGGGTGTGGGGACACACACACAGTGGATGCGCCTGTTACTTCTCCAGGCCAGACAGAGGCCCCAAGACAGACAGCAGGGTGGTGGTATATAAGGCAGCCATGGCCGCGGGCCCCCAGCTCACTGGCCATGGGGGCAGAGACAAGACTGAGGCCTGGGAGGAGGACAGGCAGTCCCCTTCATTGCATAAGGCCATTTGACCACTGAATACGGCTGCCCGAGGAAGGCAGCCTCAAGACCCACTGTCCGGGGGTGGGGGGCGGGGGGTGGTCACTGGACAGGACTCTGAAGGCTCCCTGGCCACCCCGCACCCACCTCACCCAGGCTCCCAGCCCAGCTAACCTGTGCCTGTGGGAGATGCAAGGGGGGAGGTGACCCCCTGCTCTGGAAGACAGGTCCCGGGTCCCTGCGGCAGGGCCCCTTCCTGCTCCGACAGACCCTGCCCCATTAGGGAGCAGCCATGAGTCCTCGGCCAGTGAGGATGGCAGTGGGAAGCACACAATCCCCTGGCCTCCTCGAGAACAGAACCCACCTAGCTGTGCCCGCCACCCAGCGGGAGAAGATCCACACAGTTTGCAGCCCTCAGTGGCTGGCCCCGGATCTGCCCAGGACCAAGGGGGGCCCAGTGGGGCTCAGAGCTTAAGGACTCCAGACGTTTCCTAGGGAGACGCGGTGGCATGGCTAGGGCCTGGGCCTTGCCCGGTGGCCCGGTGGTGGTCACGAGGCCTGGGGAGGAGGGACGGGGCGGTTCCCTACCCTTAGAGTGGCCTGGCCTGGATGCCGAGGGACAGGGTGCTCCCACGCCATGGGAGCGTGTGAGTGTGAATGTGTGTGAGAGCACACTGGCCGTGCAAGAGTATATGGATGTGAGTGTTGACCAGTGAGAGCACTGTGTCCACATGAGTGTCCTTGTGAGTGTGCGTGGGTGTGTGCGCACGAGTGTGTGTGTCTGGTCGAGGACCAGGCAACAGAAGGAGCTGCAGGGGACTTACAAAGTAGATGTCCGTGGCAGGTGCGTCCTCCTCATCCGAGGCCTGGCTGGCGGGCTCCGAGGCCTGGCTGGTGGTTTCTGCTTCGGCAGCGGCAGCGGCTGGGGAAGCCTCCACCCTGGGGACACGCCGACACAGGAGTCCTCAGGTGGGGCTCTGGACAGCACCTGTGGCCCCAGCCCCAGCTCACCTCCTGTCCTCTCATCAGGAGGTCATCACAGAGACAAAAGACTCAGGAAGCCGAATAAAACAAACCCCCACCCCCAAATACCTCTGAGGCAAGGGTGGGGAGGATTTGCCCACCCACTAACAGGAGAGCCCCTACCCACCCCGGCTCAAGTGCACACACGGGTGGGCAGGTGCGCCTCACCACTCACCCCCTGGGTGACCCTGAAGGTCCTTTCCCATCGTTAAGCCTCAGTATCCTCATCTGTAAAGTAGGGACACCTGGCACCCACCCCCATGTTGGGGTCAGAACCTCTGTAATCTTCACTGAGTACTTACTATGTGCCAGGCCCTTTCAAGAGCCTGGCATGAATTCACCCAGCAACTCTCCCCTGGGGCAGGGGCTGCTGCTGTCCTGAGTTACAGACAGGAAACAGGCTCCAGATGGAAGGTGAGACGAGGCCTAGGCCTCAGCTGGTGGCCGGGTGATCGGGGTACAATTTCCATCTCATGAGCAAAATGCCCAGCTCCGAAATGGGGGGGCACCTGTAACCACAGAGAGCTGGCTCTCCAGCCGCGTGGGAGGGTGGGCTGTTTGGCGGGCAAAGACTGAAAGATGGGTCACACTGCACGTGCATCTGCGTATCTGTGATGTAATTCTTGATGGCAAAAGTGCAGGCTGGGGGTGTGTGTATTACCACTAAGTAAGGTGTCTTGAGATAGAAGAGAAATTTTAAAAGCATGTAAAGGAAAAATCACAAGAGAAGCAAGGAAAATTTGATAACAATGCAAACACAGAACCAAACAGACCAAATGGGACCAACAAGTAAGGATGTAAAGCAACGGATCAATACACTGGACACGGCCAGGTCTGAATGTTCCATCCCTCAGCAGAGAACACAGGTTTCTCCCACACGCCCACTGACATTAAAAAATGAATTTTGGGGTGCCTGGGTGGCTCAGTTGGTTAAGTGCCGTGATCCCAGGGTCCTGTGATCGAGCCCCACATTGGGCTCCCTGCTCAGTGGGGAGCCTGCTTCTCCCTCTGCCCCTCCCCCCAGTTTGTTCTCGCTCTCTCAAATAAATAAAATCTTAAAAAAAAAATGAATTTTGGGGGCGCCTGGGTGGCTCAGTCGTTACACGTCTGCCTTCGGCCCAGGTCATGATCCCAGGGTCCTGGGATCGAGCCCCGCATCAGGCTCCCTGCTCTGCGGGAAGCCTGCTTCTCCCTCTCCCGCTCCCCCCGCTTGTGTTCCCTCTCTCGCTGTGTCTCTCTCTGTCAAATAAATAAAAAATCTTTAAAAAAAAAAAATGAATTTTGTATTTGACCGTGAAGGCTTTGATCTGTTTTTAAAATATACATCCATTTTTAGGGGCGCCTGGGTGGCTCAGTCGTTAAGCGTCTGCCTTCAGCTCAGGTCATGATCCCAGGGTCCTGGGATCGAGCCCCACATCGGGCTCCCTGCTCCGCGGGAAGCCTGCTTCTCCCTCTCCTGCTCCCCCTGCTTGTGTTTCCTCTCTCGCTGTGTCTCTCTCTGTCAAATAAATAAAATCCTTTAAAAAAATAAAATACACATCCATTTTTAAAGGCCACTTTCTTGAACTTATAACTGAATAAAAATAGACGTAAGTACTAAACACGTAAACAGGTCTTCAAATCCTGGGAAGTTGAGAGACACTTGTAAATAAACCCTAGAGCAGGGTCCCCCGTGGCACCATGGCGGGTGGGGCTAGACAGTTCTCTGCGGGGGTCCCGGGCGCTGGTGGGAGCGCGTCGCTCGCCCCACGCCCTAGGCGCCAGGAGCCCCCAGGGTCACAAGCGCAGGTGTCCCCAGAGGCTGAAGGCCACTGCTCTATATCAAAGAGCCGGTATAAAAGACCTGCCTCCCACTGAACCCACGGAACACTGCAGGAGCGCAGTGCCGAGGACAGCAGCTGCAGCAAAAAAGGAGCCCGAACGTTCGACCTCCGCCGGAAAGGAAGGACCACGCACGGAGACAAACCAGAAGTTGGAAGGAAGGCATTAAGGAAGAGTGGAAGTGAGTGACACAGGAACACAACACAGCTGGGAAAGGGGACTGCGTCCAGAGGCGGCTCGCAGGGGGACGGGAAAGCCCCCTCCCGCAAGCCGGGGGATCCGGGCCACAGTGCGTGAGAATGCCGGGACTGACACATCACTTGCAGCTCTGCCAGAGATCAGAGGCCCTGATGAGCCAGCCATCCCAGCCCCCAGCGGCCCCTGCGCAGACTGCCTGGTTCCCACGCCCTGCATCCCCACCTTTCCAGTGGGAGGCCCCATTCCCAGCCTCCCCCCATCCCCCACGCCCTGCCCGGAACGTGGACTACATTCCCCAGCCTGCCTTGCTGCCAGCTGGCCACGTGACCGCGCTCAGCCAATGAGATCAAAGCAGACGCACGCGCGCCAGTCTGGCAATAGGACACTCACCCCGTGTCGTCCTCTTTGGGGACCACGATCTCCACGCTGCATGCAGGCTCCACCTGCACCGTGATCTGCTGCAGGTCCTCCTCCGCGTGTGTCTCCTCCTGGGGCCTGGAGGCAGTGGGAAGCTGCACCTCACTCTCTCTCCTCACCCTAACTCTGCCCCCCCAGGGGCGCCAGCCAAGCTCCAGGCCAGCGCAAATCTCCAGCCCTGCTGGGAGCCTCCATGGGGTGCTCTCTCTGGGTGCCATCTGACCAGTGCCCTAAGCTGGCCCAGCTCACTCCTGGTCCCTCGGGCGGTCATGCCCACCTCGGGTCTGCAAGGGGGCAAAGGCTGGCCACCTGGGGCCATCCTGGGACTCTGGTACCAGGAGGGGCATGTGTGAATGGTGGCCTGGATCCTGCCCACCCTCCTGGGGGTGGCTGGGCACTGGCCTGGGGGTGGGGTGGTTCCAGGGGTTTCAAAGGTCCAGGCCCCTGCTGTCAGTGGGTCAGAACATTCCGGCAGCCCGGCATGCAGACTCCGGATGGCAGCACTAGGGAGCAGAAAGGCCGCTGAGGCTGGAGCAGGCAGCAGGACAGAGGGAAGTGCATTCTGCCCAATGTGTTTTACACTGTTAAGGTTTTGTTTTTTTTCAAATGGCAGTAATAATTGCCCCAACGCTAAGGGAGGCAACAAGGCCTATTCACTGTGGTCGAGTTGGAAACAACTGAAGAGCCCCGAGGGCAGGCTACATTCTGTCAGACGGAAGGAAGCCCGCAGGCGCTCCACCTGCTCACAGATGACCTCTATCTGCTGAGTGCGCCAAGCAAGGGGCACCGAGCTAGGCTGGTGGCAAGACAAAAGACAGAAACAGGCCCGTAGGTTTGTTTTCTTGTATATTCATAAAATATTTCTAGAAAGAGAAAAAAACCCGTCCAGGGGTTGCTCCCAGGGAGGGGAAGGGGCATGTGGCAGGGGGAGGTGTCTCACTACATTCTCTTTTGTACCTCTTAGAATAAAAATATTTAATAAAAAGAAAAAAGGATCAGCACGCAGGTGGAAGGATCTTCTGCCCGCCCCCGGGGTCTGTGTGTGGAGAAGAGTACAAAGTGACTCAAGATTCTGTGCAGTTCGAGAGCCTAACTTAAATCAGTGCCCAGGAAAGTGGTCAGAGAGGCGGAGCTCTGGGTGGGAAAGCGCAGGGCGTGCAAGAGGGGGAGGGGGGAAGGGCGGGGCCTTGCAGGGAGCCCGGACGGCGGGGCGGCTGGAGGGGAAGCTGGGGTCTCAGCTCACCGGCCATCCTGTCCCGAAGACTGTGTGCGCCGCCTGCAGAGAGACCAAGCAGGTGGATGGGGGCGGGGGAGGCCGCCCGCCCCGCCCCTCCTGCGGATGTGCCCCCCGCCCCCGCCTCGCTGAAGGAGACAGCCCAGGCCCCTCACCGGTACCGCGGCTGCTCGGACGTCTCCGAGGGAGATCGCTCCGGGATGGAGAGAGACGTGGAGGACAGGGTAGTAGCGATGGAGGCAGTGGTGGCCTCCTCAAAAGATGGCGGCGTGCAGGGCAGCAGGTCGGGCCGACCTGTGGGGAGAGGGCTGTGGGCACCTGCGGCAGGCCTTCCAGGCCTCTGGCTCCACTTGCAGCTTGGCTCACCTTCAGCAATCCAGGCCCCCGCCCCACCTGCCACCCAACACTCCATTCTGCTCGGCAGCTTTAAGAGGGCAAATACGTTCGAATTTACCCTCGGCACAAAGGCTTCCAATAGCCCCCTACTCTCAGACTGAGATCCGAACCCTCCTCAGGCCCACAAGTCCTGCCAACCCGCCCACTTCCTCTCTCCCCCGCCCCCTGACTTTTCTCCAACCACACAGGCCTCCTGCTGTCCCTCCAACATACCAGGCCCTGTTCTGCCCCAGAGCCTTTGCACCTGCAGTTTCTCCCTTCCTGGATGCTATTCCCCCCTCCCCAGCCCCTCCCTGCCTGTAATCTTTGACTCTTTAACCTTGGGAACTGGGAGGGACCTTCCAGAACATCATGCCCAACCCCATCAAGTGCTTCCTTCCTCTAGGTCTCTGGACATCTGGTGATGGGTGGGTCACCTCTTCGAGTGGCACCTTCTCTCTCAGCTCTCCCTGTGACAGTCCCAGCTGCTCCCCCTCCCAGGACGGCTGCAGACCTTGGGCTGGGATGGGGGGTGACTGTGACCCAGGCCCCTCCCACCCAGGTCGCCAGCTTCAGGAAACCCTTCCTTACACTGGGTTGCTCCCTGTATGCCCTCCCCTTTCAGCCCCCCAGGGACATCACCTTTCCCCAGGAGCCCCCTTCTCTCTCCTGTCACCAAAGCACCCACTCCCCAGCCTGCCTGGTCACCTTCATCCTCCAGTGTGGGGTAGCTGCGGGCCCCCCGGAGGTCGTACTGTGCGTCCTCCCGCTCGCTGGGGATCTGGCTGGCCGAGAAGGCAGCTGTGGGCCCCAGGGGCTTGACGGCCAGCAAGGCACCACGGCCCTTCTTGGACGGCGAGGATTTCAGGGCTGTGGAGAGAGGGAGACTGGCGCTTGGGGCAGCCTGGGGGCCCCGTGGCAGCACCGAGGCAGGGCCCCACCAGCCCCTATCCCTCCTTTGCTCAATAGCCTGGTCGGCCCCGCTTGAGGCCTGCCACCTGCACACACGGCCCCCGTTGCCTGGCCTCCAGCCCGGCCCTCGAGCCTGGGCAAGAAGCAATATCCTTTGCAAAGAAAACCCTGTCCTGCTTTCTACCCAGCTCGCCTCCGGAGGTCCCAGGAGCCCCCTTTGTTGCAGCCCACCTTGGCCATGGCCTCCACTTTGAGACAAGGAACCGGAGGCCTTGGGCCATGTGGGGCTCAGCACCAAGGGCCTGACTCCGATCCAGGATGAGTGGCCTGGGAAATGAGGGTCAGCCCCTCTGAACCCTAGCATCCTCATCTGCAGCAACAGGGTCAGACAAGGCGGGTGACCCCGTGGTGCCCTCTGCACCCGGCCTCGCCTGTCGGCAACCATCACCATGTCCTCCCTGCTCTTCCTGTGAACTCTGCCCCCAGGATGGCCAGCACAACACCCAGCATACAGTAGGTGCTCAGTTCACCTCGTGAGCAGCCCCCCGGTCCCTGGAGGCTGGCATCCCCTCTGGACCAGTGAGAATGACGCCCGGGAAAGGTTCTAAGAAGTGGTATGCTGATAAAGATGAACAACCTGCTCTCAGGAGACAAAGGCCAGAACTGTGGTGTTTGCCAATTTCCACCATGTAAATAATCCCACTGCCACCGACTTCAAGCTACTGGCTCAATGTCAGGGAATGTGGAGTTGCGCTGGCTCCACGAGCCGGCTCCGGGTGACCGGGCTTGGTCGCCGCCCACACAGGCCTGGCCCAGTCTGGGAGAGCATGTCGCACGCCGGGCAGTGGGCCTGCCTGCCCCTGCTGCCTCTGTGGACCCACCTCCTGCGGTGTGGAGCCCGGAGAATAAGGTGCACACTGAGACCATTCCCACGAATGACACTGACTGAACACCTACTGCGTGCTGGGCCCTGGGCTAGACGCTGGGGACACGGAGTGACCAAGCACGCTGCCTTCTGGGTGCACAGGGAACAGGGTGCAGGTGGCAGACAGACACGTGGGGACAAAGACCCTTCCAGGCAGCATGTGGGGTCCTGGCCCGGGGTGTGCACCAGGGTCTGGGACTTGAGGCCCAGCACAGACAGGGGACCTCCCGAGGCCACCCACGGGGCACAGGCTGCCTCTGTTTGTCCTGTGCCCTCCTTGACAATGCCCGGTCTGGCTGATACCCGGCTGCCTCCGTGTCCGCCAAGGCTGTGTTTCCTTGGTGAGGACACGAGGCTGCAGGTGGCCCCCCTTGAGGACAGATGCAGGGCTGAATGCACCTCTTGTGTGTGTAAACACATCTTGCCCTCACAGCTCTGTACAGACGGGGAAACTGAAGCATGGAGCAGGGCGACCCTGCTTGAGGTCACACAGGCAGGACGCAGTGGAGCCCGAACTGAAGCTCGGACAGCGCGCTCTAGGCCCCGTGCTGGGCCCCAAGAGAGGGGCGTCCTGACTCCCCTGTTCTCTGGACCAAGACCCTGACCGAGGCCCACGGATGGCCACATGGCAGGAGGAGGGGCTCTGGGTTTACCCCGCTCTTGGCAACCCCACCTCCCCGCTCAGCACCCCCGGGGCCCTCCTGCCCAGAGGGCCTGGGAAGCTCACAGGAATTCTTCCGGAAGACCGTGTTGCTCATGAACTTGAAGAAGCGTTCCGCGTAGAAGCTGGGCCGGTGGACAGACACAGTGTCCTGGGGAGAGAAGCGGGGCCCGCAGACAACAAGGGCTGAGTGCCGCCGCACCAGCAGCGCTCCCCGTGTCCCGCAGGTCAGCCCTGTCCCAGCGGCAGCGGGACAGGGAGATGGGTCCATGGCACAGGGCTGGCAGGAAGGACATAACTGGTAGGGAGGGGCCTGGGAGGGACATTCCTTCATTATAAACCCATCTGTATTTTTAATCCTTTGAACCTCGTGAATCAAACAGCAATTCAAAGGAGTAAACGAATAAATATCAAAATTAGGAAACCAGAAGAGTTCTCTAAAGCAGGGCTCAGCGAAGGACGGCTGCACATCTGTACTGTAAGTAACGTTTGGTGGCACTCAGCTACACCTGCTCTGGGGACAAGAGCAGCTGGTGTTAACTGGGAGCCAGGCGGCGCTCACCGGATAGTGACCCCGGGCAATGCACGGCCTCTCTCAGAGCTGTTTCCTCATCTGTGCGACAGGGAGGCTGGACGGGGCTACGCGTGCCGTCCGTACGGGAGGGGGCCCAGCACCCTTGGTGTTCCTGCGATGTTGGGTCCCTAAAGGCGGGGACTCGCTACTCCCCACGGTCCAGGGGCCTCGCCTTCTATGGCAGTCTCCCCTCGGCACGGCGGACACCATCCCGGGCACTGGGAGGCTGAGCAGCGTCCCTCCCCCACCCCCTCGGTGCCAGGAGCTCCCCCAGGGGTGATGACCACAGACGTCCCCAGACATGGCCCGGGTCCTCCGCCTGCTGTAATGTAACAGAACCCGTGGGGACACACAGCCCCCAGAACGCAAACTACATTTCCCATCCTCGCTGCAACAAGGCATGACCGCAGGACCGTGTTCTGGCCGAGGGCATGGGAGCCAAGGGAGGGACAGAGTTTCCGCCCTCTCCTCTGTCTGGAGTGCTGTGGGGGGCCAGCCACCTGGGCTGGGGGCCGAGGGCCACGCCCACAAGAACCTGGGCTTCTACCCCACGGGCCACCCTACCTGCCCCAGACTGCTCATGCCTGTATGGTTACTTTGATCAACATCTGGGCCCCCAGGAGCTGAGCCAAAGCTTACTTTGGAGATTACAAGTGGCCTCACCAGGGACTTGGCAACTCTCCCGTCTGCCACGGCTTTCTAACACCACGAAAGGGCTTCCTGCTGACTGGCTGCCCCCTGGACCTTCTTGGTGCACTTTCTGGAAGCTTCCATCTGAACCCTCCAAACACTCTGAGGGGTGTCAGGGGCTCTTACAGACTATGTGAACACAGAGAGCCCTTAGCGCTTTAGTAAGAATTGGTCTGAAGGGGGCCATGGGAGGGGAGGCATGCATCTGAGGCCCCAGCCAGCTCATCAGCACAGCTGGACCAGGGCTGCCTGAGGCCCCCAGGTGGGCTGTTTGCTCCCCCATCAGTTGGTCCTCACAGTCTTTTATATTTGGAAAGAATATATTTGGCAGCGTTGACAGGAAAAAGCACATTCCAAGCTATTCTCAAGCAGAGGAGACGTTTTGGAGCAGGCCACACCCCTCGTGGCAATGGGTCAGTGCTGCGCAGTTGGACCCATATGACCCCCTCCATATCGCAGCACATTTCCAGAACATTCTTTGCCTAGCTGGCCCCTGACTTTCCTGGTCAGGCTGTCCTTGGGGATCCTTCCAACTCAGCTTGGGGGTCCTCTCCTCCAAGAAGCCTTTCTGTACCCCTCACCAGTGGAGATCAGACCCCTCACTAGAGAGCCTACAGCCAGCTGCCTGTGCTTTCCCGTCTTGACCCTGACCCCCTGGCCTGTGACTGCCGGGTCACAGGGCTGCCCTCATTAGATGGTGACTCCAGGAAGGAGGGAACACGTCTCTCGTCATGGCCCCGGGAGATCATTACATTTATAGACTAATGAACAAATGAACGCTGCTCACCCCATCATGGACGAGAGCCTTCCAAGTATGTTCCAGCTTCTTGATGAACCTGCAGAGAGAAGAAAGAACTGAACACCTGCCAAACTTTCGGGTCCAGGAGACACTGGGCCATGAATGGGGACATTTGTGGTCATCACGACTGGGGGTGCTCCTGGCACCGAGTGGGTGGGGGAGCCCCGGTCTAGAGGAACTGAGGCTACCTGCTAGACCAGCCAGAGGCCACCTCCCTCTTCCTGTCCCCTTTGTCCCCCTCCCGGCCTGCTGGCAGCTCCTACCATGGCTACTCTTGGAGAGGAACTGAAAAGGCCATGGTGCTTGACCCCTGTGGGGGCTCACAGCCAGCACCTCCCAGAGTACATCCTTCCCCTGTTGTCATGGCCTAAGCTGAGCCCTGGTCCTCTCAACTGGAATTACTGCCCAGCACTGTGGCTCTAACTAGGCCCTTGCACACCTGGGCTGGGGACAATGGTGCCTCCTCCAGGCAGCCTTCCTGGACACCCCCTAGTCCGCAGTGGGGGAGGGTCCTCTCCTCAGCACACACCCCCTTATGACACCCCCAGCCCCTGGATGAGCTTGTCGTTGCCTGATACGTGCTGGCCCACCCTCCTTGCCTTGGCTCACAGTCTCTGCAGAAACCCTGGTTTGCTGCTTCAAAAGCTTCTTAGTCCTGCTTTAAATCAAGAGGGACATCCCTATAGCAGAGGTTTGCCCTCAGGTAGGGAAACAGGCTGCGAATATTAGCGTCTGATGAGCAGGAGCTGAGTTTTGTATTTGGGAAAGAAAGACACGCAAGGAAGAAATCACCCAGTGCCCAGTGGGCTTCCTGAGAGGGTAGACGGGAAGTGGGGACCGCCATGCCCACAATGCCCTCTCCGTCCTGTCCGGATCGTGCATAAGGAACATACAGTACTCTCAGGACAAAACACTAACGATTAAGACACGCTCACTGCCGAAACCTCGTAAAGGACAAGCATGGGTAACAGGGTTGCCGACACCGCAGCTCTAAGCTGCGGGTAAGGCCTGAGTATCTGTTCCTTGGGCTCTGCCATGCTCGAGACCACACAACACATGGCTCCAGCCACGAGCGTTTATTCCTGCCCACCGGATGAGCTGTCCAGGGATGTCGTGCCTCCTGGCCATGGGGTGCTTCTGTCTTGCTCTGTTTAGCCCAGCGCTTGGCACACAGTAGGTGCTCAACAGACAGAGCTGGATGGAAGATGAGCTGGCGACACCGCACCCACCCCCAGGCCCCAGGCCAGCCTCAGCCTCTGTCCGACGGGAGCTCTCACCATGTTCCTAGCACAAATCCTGATGAAGGTGGCGTCACCAGGTTGGGGACCAAATGCCTCCCTTTAGGGCCGGGCAGCCAGTTGGGAGCCTTTGGTGGGGGGGCAGGGGGGCTGGGACTAAGGGAGTCTTGACAGCAGAGGGCACACTGCTGCTGTGAGCACGGGGGTGCGTCTGGGGAGGGGGGAGGCGGGTGGGGGGAGATGGGGGAGGAAAGGAGAGGGAGGCGGGGCGGGCTCCCACCTGTAGGACTGCAGAATATCAATGATGCCGATATGCAGCAGCAGACGCTCCCCTCGGCCGTTCACGGCGGGAATCCCGCCCATCCTGGGGAGAGAGGGGGCGAGCGCCTTCAGCGCCCCACCAGCAGCGCCCCACGACTGCCCTGCCAGGAGCCCCCGCCCACATGCTCCCTGCAGGTGGCGGCGCGGCTGGGACCGGGCCGCTCTCCACTCCTCTTGGGCACTCCACTCGAAGCCGGAGGCGGCCGAAGGGCCCAGCACCCACATGCCCCCATGCACACGCACGCACACCCATGCACGCCCATGCACACGCTCAGCCTGGGCAGGGCCACCAGGGCTTCTGGGTGCCGTCTGGGGAGTTAGTGGCTTCACTCGGCCCCAGGCCCACCCGTGCCTGGCCCAGCACGGTTAGTGAGGTCACACAAGGCAGCGACTGTCCTCAGGTCACCAACGACCCCAGAGCCGCCAGGCCCAGGCCCCCGCAGGCTCTGCTCACAGCACTCACAGCACTCAGGTGCTGGGCTCACCTGCGCACCCCGCCATCCCCTGCCAGGCCCCGCATGGACCCTACAAACACCAAGACGGTGGGAGGTCGGGCCAGCCGCACCAGGCCTTTGTGGCTCTCCCGCCTGCCTGGTGGGGGCTGGGGCTGCTCCTTCCCTGGCCCCCGCAGCTGCTGGCCTCGTGTGGTGGCCAGGCCAGGGGCAAGCCTCGGCCTCACCAGCTGGCCGTGCACCCAGGACAGCTGCTTCCACCTCTGAGCCCATTTCCCCAGCGGATGAGGGGAGGTCATTACCCACCCCCCCAGCCACCTCCCCCCGCCGTCCTGCTTCCCAACAGGTCAATGTGTGGTGACAAGAAGTCAATCTCGGGCGCCTGCGTGGCTCAGTTGGTTAAGCGACTGCCTTCGGCTCAGGTCATGATCCTGGAGTCCCGGGATCGAGTCCCCCATCGGGCTCCCTGCTTGTCGGGGAGTCTGCTTCTCCCTCTGACCCTCCCCCCTCTCATGTGCTTTCTCTCTCTCTCATTCTCTCTTTCTCAAATAAACAAATAAAATCTTTAAAAAAAAAAGTCAATCTCGGCACAGTTCCCACCGGACTGCCTTCCACAAGCACTGGACGATGTCCGGGGACGTCTGTGGTCCTCACAACTGGGGGGGTCTCCTGGCATCAAGTGGGTGGGGGCCAGGGATGCTGCTCGGCCCCCCAGGGCCCAGGACACCCCCACAGAGAAAAACCTGGCCCGGTGTCGGCAGTGCAGGGAGGGTGGGAGGGGGCGCCCCATGAATCTGTCTCCCCACCAAACTTCGAGCCCCCGCGGCAGGACCGGGTCAGCCCGCTGTCTCTGAGCCTAGGACCCCGTCCTCCATCACGGCAGCCTGTTCTCCCGGGGGCTCTGGGCCTGGCACCACCACCACCTTCAGCACCTTTCCGGCTTCGCTGCGGATGGTGGTGCCTGAGCCCGTCTGGGGCTCCAGTGGGAGGAGCGAACACCTGCGTTTCCCACACAGATGGCCAACGGCCTCAATCTGCTGGCAGATTAATCCAGAAGGCCCTGGCCATCACACACGAGCTGGGATTCTGTGTGTCCACCCGTGTGACCCTCGTGGGGTCTGGCGGGCGGGCACTACCACTCTAGTGCAAACCAGGAAGCGGCCGCAGACGGTCTCCTGCCCTCCTGGCCAAACCCCCAGCCCCGCCTGCCTCACACCTGGCAAGGGGTGCGGGCGGACAAGCCGGAAGCCCCGCTGGCCCCGCGCCACCTACGTGTCATCCGACTCGATGGCCTCCCCGCGTGCGGCCCCGCCCTGGATGGACTCCATGGCCGTGGAGTAGAGCGCCTTCTGCCCTAGCGGCCGCTTCTCGTCCGCGGTGCTCTGGGCGCCCTCGGCCTGCCGCTCGCGCTCCTGCTGGTCGATGTTGTGCACGCCCAGGAGCAGGCTGTAGTCCATGATCTTGAAGCTCTCCAACACCTGCCGGAGGTGGGGCCAAGAGATCACCCTCTCCGTCCCCCTCCTCACATCCAGCCCGGTGCGCCCCCAAGCTGCGTCTGGGTCTGTGCCCACTCAGTCCCCACAGCCCCACGGGGGCCTGTCCTAACCCCCATTTCACATGTGGTCAGGAGACCAAGGGGCTGGGGCTGGGGCTGGGACAGGGCGTTTCCTTCCTCCCAACAGAGCTCCTGCCTGCCTGGCGACAGCTGGGGAGCCCAGGACCCCTCCTGGCCCCAAGGGCTCTGACACCTGGGCTCAGGGAAGCAGGTCCTGAGAGGTCTGGGGGAGACCTGGGAGCCAGGG
This sequence comes from Neomonachus schauinslandi, assembly GCF_002201575.2. Lineage (NCBI taxonomy): Eukaryota > Metazoa > Chordata > Mammalia > Carnivora > Phocidae > Neomonachus > Neomonachus schauinslandi. The sequence continues at coordinate 211,897,619 of NC_058403.1, read as the reverse complement.
GTGGTGGGCCGAGGGACCAGAGGATGAAGAAAAGAGCTCTGGAAGGCCTGGGATGCCCCTCATCTCTAGAGGAGCAGGCATGATACCCCCCAGGCTGCAGGGGTGGGGGAGACCACAAGGACACGCCGACAAGATGGGCCGTGGATCTGGGGCTCACGCGGCGCTCGCTTCCTCCAGTGTCCCCGTGTTACAGAGGGGATGACGGAGGCTCAGAGGGACGAGGGCCCCTGGGCCCCCCGCACTCGGCCCCGGGCCCTCCTGTGCACGGGGGTCGGCGTGGGCACCACGGCCTCACCAGGCAGTCCCTCTGCAGCGTCTTGACGAGCGCAGAGAAGGTGTCTGCGTCGAGCAGAAGCCCCTCGGGCATGTCCTGGATGAAGTCCAGGTCCTTGTAGGTGGGGATGCTCTTCTCCTTCTCCTTCTTGCTGGCCCGCCGCTTGTACGTGGAGCCCTTGAGGTCGAACTTGAGGTGCATCTTGACGACGCGCGGCAGGATATTGTTCATGACCACCACGCGGATGTTCTTGCCGCCTGACTGCACGCAGTACAGCCCGTAGAACTTGGGCAACAGCGTCCTCGGGTTCTGGTTGAGGTTCTGGGGGACGGGGGAGGGGACAGGGTCAGAGGACAGTGGCCACTGCGGCCACCACACTCTGCCCAGGAGCCGCCCTCAGGAAGCCCTCCCTGACCACCTCCCTCCCGGGCCGGCCCTCACTCTGCCCTCCCAGCATCCTGATGTGAGCCAGGATCTGTCTCCCCCGAGACGAGATGCTCCAGGAGGGTCCACGGTGAGGTGTCAGGGCCAGACCAGCTGTCCACCTGCCCGCCCTGGGGTGACATGGGGGCCCGGCCTCCGGACACCGTCCAGGGCAAGGACCAGCAAACTCTGGCTGGAAGGCCAAGTGCAACCACTTGCTTGTTTTCATGCAGCCGGCCACAAACTAAGAACGGCTTTACGTTATGAAAACGGGGAAAAAGCAGAAAACGAGCATCTTGTGACACGTAAGGGTTTGTGAAGTTCACATTTCAGTGTCAGTGAGTGAAGGGTCCCTGGCGCTGGGCCACGCCTGCCCTCTCCCTCGAGGCCCGCAGGGGCCTTCCTGCTCCAACAGCAGGGCTGAGCTGGGCAGGGAGAGGCTGCCGACCACCGACCCAGGGGAGCCGGGGGCCCACCCAAGCATCATGCGCTAGGATGAGACGCCCCAAGTGCAGATGGATCACGATCCATGCAGAGCTGCCCAGAAAGGCCCCACCCACCCCCGCCAGTGCCAGGTCGGGCTCAGCAGGGCAGGTGGGCACTCAGGTGGAGTCCACCCCCATCAGTGCCAGCAGCAGGACCCTGGCTGGCTGGGGGACGGAAGTGTGAGGCTCCCGCGTCCACCTCCGCCCAGGAGTCTGTCGTGCCCTTTCAAGTGGTGAGTCACATGGGGAACGGGAAGAGCCCCACGCCAGCTGGTGGCCCGGCCCCCCTCCCCCACGCCTGAGTCACCAGCTACCGAGACATGAGCCCACGAGACACGATTTCTGGGATCCGTGACTCAGGGGTGTTGGCGGGGGCAGGGATGGGCAGGGAGGGTGGAGCGGGTGCCCAGCCCCCCAGGCCCCCACGCCCCACCCTGCCCGGGGAAGGCCACTCGGGCCCAGATGGCCATTCCTGCCTGCCGTGTGCGGGGGACACCACGTGAGGGGCACCCTGAGGGTGAGGCTCAGTGACCCAGCAAGGCTCTCCAGGGCATGCCGGAGGCGGGGTGGTGCCCGGGGGGCTCCTGCCCCGCGAGCCAAGCCCCGGAAGGGGAGGAGCTGGGGGAAGGGGAGGAGCTGGGGGCGGGGAGGACTGCGAGCCCCGGAAGGGGGCACGCTGCAGGGAAGGGCCCCTCACCATGTAGTAGCCGGGCAGCAGCTTCTGCAGGAACTCGGCCTCCTTGTGCATCACCGTCTTGATGATGAACTCGTCGTCACTGGTGACGTAGAACAGGGAGCCGCTGGCGCCAGGGTTGGACAGCTCGATCAGTGGCTCGTTGCACAGCGAGTACTGGGGGGGCAGTGAGTGGGCAGGTGGGTCGCTGACACCCCACAGGCCCAGCAGCTAGTGGGCAACTCTGGAACAGGTCACTGTCAGCGTCCTTTTACAGATGAAGAAACAGGCTCAGAGAGGAAGACTGTCGTGCCCGAGGCCACACAGCACAGATTCGAACCCGGGCTAACCAGCAGCCTGGGTGCTGATCTCCTAGGGCCCAGTCCCTCTCCTGTTAGTAACAGACTCCCAGCTGTGTTGGGGCCCTGACACATCTGGCCACCGCTCCCTTCCCAACCCCCCCCCACAGCTAGGCGAGGTCACAACAGTCAACTCTGGCTCCCGAGCCGTCTATAGAAGCTTCTGTCTCCCTAAATAGGTGACAAAAGCTGGTGCCCCTTGAGTTTGTGCCCTTCTCTCCATCCCATGTCTTTCCACCTGGAACGATGATGTGAGAGCTGGAACCCCAATCGCTATGCTGGACCAGAAGGTGACCTTTAGTACGGAGGCCACGCGCCAGAACAGCAGAGAGAGGGGGACCTCCGTCTCGGGGGAGCAGCCCCCCCCGGCACCTGGCACCCCCACCTCTCTTCCCACTGAGCTCTGCTTCACCTCCTTGCTTGCTACCCAGCAGCCCCACACGCCCTCCCCACCGACAGACGGGACCTTCTGTGGATGCAGGGATTTCTATGGGTTTTGTTCACGGATGGTCCCCAGCACCTCGGACAGTGCCCAGCCTAGCGTGGAAAGCTAGGCCCTGCAGGCTGCTCTCCCCGGGCATTTTCAGCTAGCGAGCCAGTGAAGTGCTTTTCAGGACTAAGGCTGTCTGCGTTGGGTTTCTGTCCCCTGCAGCCCTCAGAGTCCTGAGTACCACTGGTATACAGCATGGATGAGGCCACAGCATGTCCCCCACTGGACTGAGGGTGCCAGCCCGCCACACGGTAACTGCTGAGCAAATGTTTGTTGAATGACCCTGTGGGTTGCTGAAGTGTAACACAGGGGCTGGCAGGTGGCAGGGGAGGGGGAACACAGGTGAGGGGCAGGGATGCCCCCTCTCCCGTGGGTGCCACGAGGGCTGCCCACCCACAGCCACGAGCCACCAATACCCATGGAAACACAGAGGCCCATGCCCAGGCTGCCCGTGCTCTCCCTCCTCACCTCCCGCCCGCTCCTAGGACAGCAGCGAGGGGCGGGCAGGGACCCCGTGGGGGCCGGGGTCCATGGCCTCCGGAGCCCACGGCTACCCCCCCAGCACTACAGCCGAGCCCAGCTAGCAGGAGGGGGGAGAGTGTGGAAAGAAACGAGCGGTGGACGGGGAGTGTGTGGCTTTGTACAAAAGAAGTCTATGAGCAGAGAATGTCCCAGAACCACATGGCTAACAGCAGCTGCCCTCACGTATGGGGTCAGGCCTCACGGGGCCCGGGCTGCCGAGGGAGAAGCAGTGACACGCACAGACCTCCCGGCCGGGTGACCAGCCGCCAGGGTGGGGTCACCGGCAGACAACCCCAGGTGTGCCCCTTCTTCCTCAGAGCCCAGGGGGGCACATGTGGCCTGAGGTCAACTGACTGCAGCCCCCACCCTACCCGTGCCCCCCCCGGAACCCCCCCTCTGCCAAGCTGAAGCTAACACAGGACAGCCCAGGGCCCTCACAAACAGGGACAGTGGGCGCACCCCCACAAAACTCAGGACCAGGGAAGTCTCTGGAGGCCAAGGCGGTGCCCGTGGCCCCCCAGGGACCCCTGGGGAAGAAAGAGGAACCCCGAGGGGGCAGAGCTGACAAGCGGGGACAATCCAGCCGCGTCCGAGTTCCCCAGCCCTGCCACGGGAGGGCCTCTCGGTTCCAGGGGGCCTCGTCACCCCGCCACGGCATCAGGGAGGGTCTTAAGAGGACAGAGGACACCTGCTGAGCACCCACTCGAGGCCGAGACAGGACCTCGGCCATCTCCGTGTGTCCACTCTGGGGCCAGCACACGCCAGCTAACGGGCCTGAGGCCAAAACACCACTGCTTCGGCTAATACCACAGGCGTCCACTCTACCCACGAGACCTAAAATCGAGGTCACCCCAGGGTCGTTTCCACTCTAGAACCATCAGGCTGTCCTCACTCCGATAAGGTTGCAGGACCCCAGGGAAGGTCAGAGAGGGAAGCCGTGAAGCCCGCCACAGATGCTGTGGTCAGAGGACCTGGCCTTGGCCTTGGCGAGGGGCACCTGGACAGCTGGAGAACCCCTGGCCGGAGCGAGAGCTACTCCCCTGTGGAAGGACACGGCCGCGGCTGAGGGCAGAGGGCTCCGTGGACCAAGTGGGCGCGCGCAGCCGGACCTCCCAGCACACAGGGAAACGAGTCACTGCAGGTGAGAATTAGCAGGACCACGGCCCCAGGGACGGCAGACGGTGGCGGGGTCGGGTGGAATAGATCCGCCGGCTACGGACGTGCTCTCGTGCAAGGGCTAAGGCTTCCCGAATACAGTCGCCAAACAGCCACCAGACCACCCAGAACTGCAGACCGATCCCCGTCTGCCCACGCGCTGTAACTCTCAGGACCCCACTCATGTGCTATGAGATCAGAGGGTAGGCCTAGGTTTTGATTTTTCTGATTTGAGAGACTAAGACTCCACCAGAGGGGAGAACTGGAGGGGACGCGCTGAGCTGGTCCCCACGACCCACCTCCCCTCGCATGGAGGCGGGACCTGTGATGTGGCAGAGGTGACAGGACAGTCCTCTCGTTCACGCTCCGAGGAAGAGCCCCCGGGCAAGGAACAGGGTCCCGCCAATGACATGGGCTCGGAAGCTGACCGTCCCCCGGGCTGGTCCCCCTGAGGCTCCGGCCCCAGCCCACCCTCCACCACCACGCTGGGCAAAGAAGCCGGCCGAGTGGCCCCCGAAATTCCCGACCCACAGAAACCACGAGGAAGCAGACACACGTGTCTCTGGCAACTTGACCCGCGGCACTAGCCGACCGACCACGGCTCTTACCAAGTAATCATCCGGCCGGATCCCGAAGAGCTCCCGGAAGTAGCGGAAGGCGACGGGGGCGTAGGTCTTGAACCTGAAGTCCTGGAAGTGGTGGGCGGGGGTGAGGTTGCTGCCTTCGCTGTGGAGCAGGGAGGGAGGGAGGCCCGTGAGGGACGGCGACTCTGGGCACCTCTCCCACTCCCCGCGGCCTCCAGCAGCACAACCTGCCCAGGGCAGCGCCCAGCAGCTAAGCTCCCAGGCCGTCCCTCGGTGGGCAACCCCTGGGCTCTCCGGGGCCAAAGGGCGTGGCCGGTCTCAGGCGTATCCCAATGTCCACTCCCGCCTCTCTGGCAGCTAGGTGTGGTCACGTGACTGCTCAGCCAATGAGCCACGGGCAGGGCAGAAACAACACACGTCATTTCCAGGTCCTGCCCTTAGCGGTCCTGTACTCCCCTTCTCCTTTCCCTCCTGCGGGTGGAACGCAGATGTGATGGCAGGATCCCAGGCAGCCACCTGACAGCACTGGCTGGATGAGCTGCACATGAGGATGGCGGCGCCACTAGAAGGAACATGGGACCCCAACACCAGGGAGCTGCCTCACTGGATTGCCAAGCAGTGCTCTTCACGTGAGAGAAAAAGAAACTTTACGTTTTCTTAAAATTGTTGTTATACTACATCTATCTGATTCGGCAAACAACCAACAGCGTGACTGATACGGGGTAAGACCTCCAAGCCAAGATGGCAGGAGAGGCCTGTGCCAGTTCCAGCAGAGAAGGGAACTCGGAGAACAGCAAGGCTGTCAGGCACCCAACAGCGGCTCCATGGCACAGAGCCTGGGCCTACCTGGGGAAGAAGATGCTCTCCACAACGTAGAAGTCTTGCATGAGCACGTCACGCTCTGGCTTGGAGCTCAGATTGCCCACAGTGTAGCCGATACCCAGCTGAATGGCCCCCTTCAGGGTGGAGGAGGTGGTCTGCAGGAAAACCCAGCTGCATCAAGACCCTTGGCCCCCAGGGTGACAGGCAAAAGGAGAAGGCCCCCAGGGCAGGAGGTCGGGGCACATGTCCAGCCTGCAGCTTGACCCTGTCACCCGTCAACATCACAGGGCCCCGGGGTGCCTGCCCAGTACTTGTCACAGACCTGCTGGCCTCTGGTTTGTCACTGAGCTCACACAACCACACAGCAAGGAAGTGGCCTGGCTGAGACTCCAACCCCACCTTGTGCAGTCCCCAGTCCTGTTTTCCATCAAGGTTCTAGAAGGTTCCAACTTCTCAAAACTGTCCCGACTCAGCTGGGGTCTGTCTACTGTCAGGATTTTCTTGGGGAGGGGGGGCACATAAATTTGCATAATGACACCCGAACTTCATTTCCGTAACCCCAGGTTCCTTCTACCCACTCTCCCGGTGATTTGCATTGTCACGCTGGGCGGGCGACACCGCTGCTCCGTGCCTCAGTTTCCCCACCCATAGTTGGGCATGGAGATGGCGGTACCGGCCATCCTGGGGCTGCCAGGCATCATATGGCCTAAGCCGCCTGGGCTGAAGCCTGCCCCCGTTTAAGGAGGAGAGGATGGGAGTGACAGCGAATGGGGACGGGGCTTAATTCTGGGCTCATGGACATATTCTAAAACTGACCGTGGGGATAGCTGGACATACTGTGAACACGCTAGGAACCACCTAACTTGGAAAGGGTGAATTACACGGTGCACCCATGACCTCTCAGCCAGCTGCTACGTTAGGAAGTGCTCCCCGCACAGCGCCTGGCCTGGCCTCATTCGGGCTTCCCATCAGCTCAGCCCCGCTTTCCAAGGGAAGGAAGGAGAACTGCATCTCCCTGTTCCTCCCAGGAGCCAGCAAGGCTGGAGGAGCCGGGGCTCGGCCAGGGGTGCCGGGGACACCTGTGATGTCCGCGACAGGCGTCCAGGACCTCGCTGGGACTGGGGGCCTGCATGGAGGGGCCTGTCCCGAGAGCATCTGCCTCCAGCCAACCACAGATACAAAGCATGTCTGAGCCTGTGGGGGCCCAGGACGGCTGGGAGCCCCACCCCACCCAGCTAAGGGCAGAAGAGAACCTTCTTGTAGGTGGTTTCGCCAGAGGCGTCCACGCCCCGATGACCCAACTTCTTCCCATGGCCAGGACCCGACTGTCCAGTCATCAGCGGGGCCTGCAGAGAAGGAAGCAGGAAGCACTGAAAATCAGCAAGGAGGCACCGCTGGCCCGGAGTTCTCTGGAAATCCTGACCAGATGGGCTGAGTCACAGTGTCGTGACAAGGCACGTGGGGCAGAGGCGGACTCCAGGGCAGAGCAGGTGGCCTGTCACCCGCAGGAGCCACAGGGTCCAACCCTGCACATCCAGAAGGGCCCACACCCGGACCGGGACTTCTGGCTCCTCGAGGAAAGCAGGGAGGTCGGCACTCACAGCCCTCCTGTGTGCATGGGGAGCAGGACCCTAGTTTCAGGGGCTCCCCTGGCACGGCTGACACTGGGCTGGGTCATTCCCTATGGCCCCCACCCCTCGGCGCAGCCTTCCCCGTCATGACAACCACCGATGTCCCCAGACATCACACAGTGTCCCCTCGGGCGGAGTCACCGGCTGAGACCCCTGGGCTGGAATGACTGTGAACTGAGGGGAGAGGTCCCCCTGGCCTGGGTCCTCTATGGGGACAGCCACGGCAGGCGTGACAAACTTGTGTGGGGAAGTGGCGGTAGGGGCCCCGGCTCGAGGCCCAGGCCGGCCAGCAGAGGGAGCTGGTGCCCCTCCCAGGGCCAGACTGTCCCTGACGTTCAAACATCTCCCGCACACCCGCCACCATCCACAGAGTCCGCGCAGCCCTTCCGGCCTCCAGCTGAGGGTGCTCAGACCAGCCAGACCCACACGGCCTCACTGCCCCACGCAGGGGTCCGGGCAGCCCTCCAATGCCCCACCAGCCCTCTCCCCTCAGCTCGGCTGCCGTGCGTTCTGCACACTGGCCACCAGGGGGCGGGCTCTCCCCAGCAATCAGAAGGCACCCCCCCTGCTCCGCACCCCTCGCTGACTCCCCACTGCCGTGTGGCTGGACACCCTCCAGGAAAGCCCTCCCCACAAGGGCCCCACGTGGTGGTGGCATCCAGGGCACATGCACGCCTGGGGCCGGGCGGCCAGCGCAGGCACAGGGACGCCACCTGGGCTGCTCCTGGAACGCGGGGCTCACAGACACGCTCCCGCAGGCTCCTTTCAGGACTAGGGACAGTGCCGACCCCCACCTGTGCTACCGGAGCGAGCGGGAGGGCAGCCAGGGGCCCACACGGGGCGTGGAGGTGCGGCACGAGGGCCCCCCCCCCCCCCCCCGGGCACGCCCCCGTCACAACCGGGGGCCGCCAGGGGGGGGGGGGGGGGGGGCCGGGGGGGGGCGCAGGGGGGGGGGGGGGGGGGCCCGGGGCCCCCCCCCCCCCCCCGGGGAAAGCTCTCTGGAACATGACGGGCAGACATGGGCAGGTGTGTGGGGACCCGGGGTGCTGCACGAAGGTGCTACTCATCACGCACTGGGCACTGCCCTGCGGCAGCATCTGACCCGGTCCCCCTCCTCCTGGGAACTCCCCAGGGACCCACACTTGCCTGGCTTCCGTCCTACCTCTCCGGCCCCTCAGTCTCCTGTCCCTCTGTCCCTCGCTGTCCAGGCCGGGTCCTTGCTCTTCCCACCCGCTCCCCTCCCTGAAACTCAGGATGCTGGCAGGACTGAGGGAGGGGCCCAGGGAGGCACAGTGAGCTGCCCAGAGCCACAGGACACTCACCTCCGTCGGGACCATCTTCTTCTGGGCCAAGCCTGCAGGAGAGAAGGAAGAGGCTTCAGCCTGGAGACGGGGGCAGCCCACCCTGCCTTCGCTGCACGCAGGTGCCTGCGACCTCACTCAGCTCCCTGCGCCCCTACGGAGGGACTTGAGGACCCGGGGTGGGAAGTGGGCAAGGATGCTGACCCACCACTGACCCCAAAGACGTCAGGTCCCCAGCGGCAAACGACTGACTGAATTGACAAAGTGCCATCTACACCCGCGGGAGGGAGCAGGGCTTAACCAGGAGATGCTCAGGCCGAGGGGAAATCAGGCAACGCATGGGGTCAGTGGGAAGGGGCCAGGTGCCCAGGGCTGGAGCCACGACTCCCTGGCTCCTGTCCACACAGTCCCCAGGGAGAGCTGCTCACCATGGAAAGAGGCTCACAATGAGGGAGCAGGTGGTTTTTGTCTCTCAGGATCCTTCCCTCCAATCCCAGCTCCCCATGAGAAGGCCAACCACTGACTGACGTCTCTGAGCCTTAGCATCCTCACCCGGAACGCAGGCTTCTGCTGTGGATTATCTGTCCAATGAGTGTGGACGGCAGATATGCCCTGCCGCCTGCAGAAGACGGGCTTTGCAGGGGTGGGCAAGTCAAGGCCCCCGAGGAGGGGGTGACCCTGGGTTCCCAGGGGCCCGGCGTCCTCAGGAGGCCCTCACGAAAGGGAGGCAGAGGGTGGGAGTCCCAGAGATGGGCGGACCCCGCGCTGCTGGTGGTGAGGATGGAGGAGGGGCCGCGGGCCAGGAAGAAGCCAGAGCTGGGTCTCCCGGGGGCCCCGGGGGGACCAGCCCTGCCTGCGCCAGGGTTTATAGCCCAGTGAGACCCATTTTAGGCTTGTGACCGCCAGAGTGTGCTAACAAACGTGTGTGGTTTCAGGCGGAGCTGTGGTGCTCCATCACAGATGTAACAAGCCCATACACTGGGGGTCTACCATGCGTCAGGCTCGTGGGAAGACAGGCGAGACCAGGACAGACACGGCCTTCACCCTCAAGGGCTCACAGTCGGGGTGGGGGCCAGAGAAGGGCCTGCACAGGGGAGTGGGTGCCAGGAGGATGACCTGGGGGAGGGGTCAGGGTCAGGAGGTGGGACCCAGGGAGGTGGGAGCCCTGGAGGGCTGTGGGCAGAGGTGGGCCAACCTGACTCGACTGTTCACAGGCGCCCTCTGGTGGCCGTTGCGGGGAGGACGGACAGGGGAGGGGCAGTGAAGGCCGCAGACTGGGACGAGGGTGGAGGGAACAGTTCTGGTGGTTCTGGCCCCGGTGGGAGATGATGGGCTGGACCAGGTGGAGGCAGAGGAGGGAGAGGGGTGGGCAGATTCCGGAGAGGTCTGAAGTTAGGACAGGGGCCTAGGACAGCTAGAGGCTCTGCTCACTGGAGGCAAAGTGAAGAACGGAGTCAAGAATGACTAAGGATCCTGACCGGAACAATTAACAGAGGACAGAGTGGCCTCAGCCAAGATCAGAGACAAGGCAGGAGCAGGTGTGGGGACAGTCGGGTGCAGCGTGGTCGAGCTGAGTGTGAGATGCCCGGGAGCCCCCCGCAAAGAGACCTCCAGGATCAGCTGGACCCCCAAGTCTGGAGCTTAGGGGAGGGCCCATCTGGAGACAGGACTGTAGGCGTCGTCCTGCCATAGACGGGCAGGGGGGAAGAGTGAACAAGGCTGCCCGGGAAGGGAGCGGCTGGGGAGGGAAGAGGCCCGAAGATCCAGCCTGGGCATCGGGGGAGGCACCATGGGGCCGGGGGAGTGGGAGTCCCAGGTGAGGGTCCGGGTTCCGTCTTAGCCCAACAGAGGAGGGACCTGCTCCACTTCTAACACCAGATAGGGCCAGAGGCTGGGACTGGGGAGTGACTGCTAATGGGAATGGGGTTTCCTTTAGGGAGATGAGAATGTTCTAGAATCAGTGTGGTCATGTGCACCACATTGTGAATACATGAAAAACTAAATTGTAAGCTTAAAATTGTGAATTATGGTGTATGAATTATACTTATGGAAAAAACGAACCAAAGAGGACTGTGAGCCGTGGGTAAGGCTGGGGTCGGCAGGGTGGGGGACGGGTGTCCTCTTTCAGCCGTAACCACCACTGCCCTGTGCCTCAGCCAGATGCCGGCGATGGTCCAGGCAGGGAAACGTGCTGGGTGGGTGACTGGCCGATGCCAGGGTCATGGCCGCAGGGCCCACCAGAGGACACCCCAGCCAGAGGTCAGAGCCAACACTGGTCACTTGCCCAAGGCCCTAGGCGCCCACCCACAGACGGGTGTGGGTGTGGGACCTCCCAACCTGGGCGCCCTGGCCTCAGGGATGAACCTGGGCCCATCCTGAGGCTTGGCCTGAGCAAGCAGGTAGCAGAAGATGCTGGGAAGCTGACATAACATTTGTTGGTTTTACGTCTGGGGTGTGGGGGGAGGAAGAAGAGAGAAGGAAAGAGGCCGGCAGTAGAGTAGACAGAACATTCTAGACTTGGCTTGGGGGCCCCTGGCATTCCCCTTCCTGGCCAGCCTGGGGCCGCTGGGCCCGAAGCCCACCCAACCGTGCCTACCTGTGACCTCTGCAGCCCCCAGCCCTTCACCCTGGGGCTCTCTGCCCGAACAGGCCCAGCCCCGAGGTCCAGGCCTCCCCCCACAAACAGTTCCACCAGCTTCCCAGTTCTCCCAGCTTGTCGGGGGCAGCCTGGCGGCTCCCAGCCCCACTCACCCTGCGTGCTCGGGCCACACCAACACCAGCCTCTGATATGAGGTCCTGCCCGGGTCTGCCCTGCCCTGGGACCCCTCAAGGTCACCTGCTTCGTGCCCAGCGTCCCTGCAACAGCCACACTCCTCCTGCCCAACTCACACGCTGGCTAATAAAAGGGAGAGATGCGTCCTCCCACCTGGAATACCCTGGGCTCTGTGCCAGAAGAGGCCGCAGCATGATGCCCGGGAGCGACCCCCTTGCTCCCTCAAACACCGTGGCCCCGGGCCCTCGAGGGCCTTCATGCATCTTCAAAGGGTGATGGCTGCTCAGGGCGGGTGGGCTGTGGAGGTCCCGTGGCCCAGCCCTATGCTCCCACCAGCCAGACCAGGCCCAAGGAGGCCACGCCACAACGAGCTCCTCCCAGCCCAAGACGTGACCCATTCTCTTCTGAATGAGCCACCCCATTTTTGAGGAAATTAAGTTTTAAAAATAGCCTGGGGAGGGAGAGAGTGTTTCACACTGGGCCAAGACCTGCCCCGGGCAGGGCACAGCTGTGCCAGCCGCTGGGCGGAAGGCAGGGGGTGGCCAGGGCCCAGACCGTTCGGGGTGAGGGGGCCATCCCCTGCCTCCCTTGCTCCCTGACCTCTGAGCTAGCCCCTGCAGCCCACCACTGTGTAACCTCAGGCAAGTCCCTTCACCTCTCTGAGCAGCTTTCCTCTGGTCTGTGCCCCTGTGGGTGACCAAAGCCAGGGCTCCAGAGCTGGGCTCCCCCTCCCTAGCCCACCACCTCGCACCACCATCGGACTGCTGCCCCACCCTGCAGACCCTGTCCTGTCCCTCCAGGCGGCAATGACACCAACATCTGTCCTACCCATGGGAGAGGGCCTCCTCCCTCAGGGCTGGACCTGCCCTTAGCAGGCACCTACCAGTGTTTGTTGACTGACTGACGGATGGACAGACAGACACCCTTTCCTCTCCCCTCTGCACGCATGTGAGCTTCAGCAGGAGCTGCTCCTCCACATTTGTTTGACGTGGAAACTGAGGGAGGACGGGGCTCAGGAAGGACTGTGGGTCCCCAGGACCCAGGGAGGAGCCCTACCATCTGTCTTTCAGCAGAATCAGCCACCGTACCTTTACAATCCGTCCAAAATCTGCCCACTGCCCCCGGCCCTCTCGGCCCATCACCTGGACCAGCACAGTCCCCTCCACCCTGGTCCCTGGTCCCGCCCTCACCCCAGTCCGTTCTTCCCGCAGCGGCCACCAGAGGGCGCCCGTGATCACCACAGTCAGGTCCCGCCCTGCTCCGCCCATAGCCCTCCAGGACTCCCTCCTCCCTGGGGGAAAAGCCCAAGTCCTCCCTGAGGTCCCCAAGCCCTGCAGGACCTGCCCCTGTCCCCTCTCTGCCCTCCCCTCCTCCCTCTCCCCCACTCTGCTCCAGCCACACAGGCTTCCTCGCTGTTCCTCCAACATGCCAAGCAGGGCCCTGCCCCAGGACCTTTGCACAGGTTGCCCCCCCACAAAACACCACTCCCGAGACACTTGCAGGGTTTGCTAACTTGCTTCATCCAAGACCTGGCTCAAAGGTCACCCCCTCTTAGGTGTCCTCCAACCACTTCGCCCAAAACAGCCCCTCTGAGGTCACTCTCCTCACCTCCTTGGCCTTCTGGGTCTCCCAGGCACTCGGCAGCACCCGGTGCCTCTGTGTTATGTCTCTCCCACTACCGGGAGAGTAGGTCTGCTCAGTCACCCCCTGACAGACACCTTCAGGGCTCTCTGCGTGCAGAGACTCCCCACCAGACACGAGGGGCATGAGGCCTGTCAGCTCCATGCAGGGTGGGGCCCCTGCCCAGAGCAGGACTGCCTGGGGCCCAGGAAGAGCGCCGGCTCCCCGTGACTCAGAGCCAGCAAGAAAGCACTAGGCCATGGCAGACAGGGCCAGCAGCCCCGAGAAGCCAGGAAGTGGTGCTGAGGCCCAGCCGCACACACTTCCCTGATCAGCTGGGATGCTCGGGCTGCCCTGGGCCTCCCGCGGCACAGGCCTCCGGGGCAGAGCCCTGCGGGCAGCCTGCAAAGACACTGGGAACCCCTGGGGGGCAGTGCCAACCCTCAGCCCCGGTCAGCCTTGGCCCGCCAGGACGCTCAGGAGCCGCACCTGCAAATCCTCTCTCCAAACAGGAAGAAAGGCTCCCGTGGCCGAGTGAAGACGGCCGGTTCTCTGCGGCCACGTGACGCTCTGAGCTGCAGAGTGCCGCCGAGGGGACGCCGAGGGGACCGCAGGGCGCGGGCAAGGCTGGCGGCCTCCGATTCCGCCCTCCGGGAACCCTGAGCCCCGGGCTCCGGAGACAGGCGGGCAGTCCCCGGCTGAGGTGCGGGACCAGGGTGTGGGAGCCTCTTGGGTTTCGTGCCGCCTGCTGACCACGGCTGTGTGACTGACCCCAGGCGAAGCCGCAGAAGGACTGCCAGCCGAAGCCGAGCCAGGGGCAGAATCGCAAGCGAACACGCAGCCGTTTTCTCAAGCACCCAGCTCTGGGCGGTCTGTGACCAGTACAGCTGACGGAAGCAGGTACCACAGCGACATGTGGAGAGCGTTTCTAGAAGGAACGTAAGGATCTATTACCAGGGACTTCTTTGGGGACGGAGGAAGAAAATAGAGCTTTAACTCCTCTGTCCACCTTAAATTCCTTACTTTCAAAAAAGCACTAAATATATTCAAAGCCTGAATTATTCAATCATACAAATAATGAGGTGCAGACACGCGCTGCCCCGGGGACGGACCCCGAGCCCATGATGCTCAGGGAGGGAACCAGATACAGAAGCCACGCGGGGTGTGAGTCACGTGGGTGACACGTCCGGAACAGGCTCATCCGCGGACGGGAAGGGGGCTCAGGAGGCAGGGGCGGGGGAGAAGGTGGGGAGTGACCGTTGATGGGGGCGGGGACGCTCAGGGAGGGACCCGGACACGGAAGGCCACGCGGGGTGTGAGTCCACGTGGGTGACACGTCCAGAGCAGGCTCATCCATGGACGGGAAGGGGGCTCGTGGGGGCCGGGGGCTGGGGGGATGGGGAGTGACCACTGATGGGGACGGGGTTTCCTTTGGGGTGACGGAATGTTCTCCAACTAGACAGTGGTGATGGCGGCACAGCATAGCAAATATAGTAAAACCCACAGAATCGTGTACTTTAAGAGGATGAATTTTTTTTTAAGATTTATTTATTTAGACAGAGAGAGAAAGAGAGCAAGAGAGCGCATGAGCTGGGGGAGGGGCACAGGGAGAGAGAATCCCAAGTGGACTCTCTGCTGAGCACGGAGCCCCACGTGGGGCTCGATCCCACCTCCCTGAGATCCTGACCTGAGCCAAATCAAGAGTCGGACGCTCAACCGACTGAGCCACCCAGGCGCCCCCAAGAGTGAATTTTATGGTATGTGAACACATCTCAAAAACGAATCCCTTGGGCGCCTGGGTGGCTCAGTTGGTTAAGCGACTGCCTTCGGCTCAGGTCATGATCCCGGAGTCCCGGGATCGAGTCCCGCATCGGGCTCCCTGCTTGGCGGGGAGTCTGCTTCTCCCTCTGACCCTCCTCCCTCTCATACTCTCTGTCTCTCATTCTCTCTCTCTCTCAAATAAATAAATAAAATCTTTAAAAAAAAAAAAAAAAACGAATCCCTTTAGCTGCAAAACCACTGCCCAACGATGCGCACCACCCAGAACGTTCTCCAGGCTCCACTCCTTCTGGCAGGCAGGGCTGCAAAGTGAGGGTAAAAGCGGCCCAGGTCACGCCGTCCCCCACACGGAGGCCAGAGGGGCCAGGCAGCACCTGACTTAACGATCTTATTCCGCGACCACCATTCCACAGGCAGCGAAACGGGGTTGAAGACACCCAGGTTGAAAGTGAAAAAAACCCTATGATCACATCGCAGAATCCAGAAAGGCATTCGACAAAATTCAACACAAATTTCATGTCTGAAAACTATTAGAAACTAGAGAAACAAACAGAAATGGGCTGATGGGGGAGAAGAACTGCTTTGCTTGAAAACAGAATAAAGCGAAAACCCACGGCAAACACGCGACGCTCCCCGCAAGAGGAGTGCAGCCGAGAGCCACCACTACCGTGGGGACACCGGCCAGTGCACTAAGACAAGAAAAGAGAAGGTTTGCATTTTTCACTCTGAGCCCCCTGGAACAGTGAATGGTGTCAGAGAAGGAATTACAAATTTTCCTTAATAACCAATTTCCCAAAGAATATTCTGTTCCTTCCCTCCCTCCCTCGCTCATTCCAAACTGTGAGCATTGAGCATTTCCTGCTTGCTGGGCCCTGCTGTGGGATGAAATGCTATGGAGGGTCTGGCATTGTCTAAACATGATGCTTAGCAACAAAAGATTTTAAGCACCCAGAAAAGCACAACATAACATAAAAGACATCAGCAGGTTAAACAGATCTTTTCTTGTTTCTCCCTTCAGTCAGGGGTCAGCAAATGTCTCCCGTGAAGGACCAGTGGAGGCCCGGAGGCAGGGACAGTGACTAGGGTGGAGGGGAGTGACATAAAGGTGGCTCTCACCCAGGGCAGCCCTGCCCCATCTGGGGATGTCTGTGGTTGTCACGCCTGGGGGCCTCCTGGCATGGAGGGGGTGGGGCCCAGGATGCTGCTCGGCCCCCCAGAGTGCTCAGGAGGCCCCCACAGAATGACCTGGCCCTGTGTCCACAGTGCCCAGGACAGACTCCGGAGCCGCCGCGGGGGTGTGCAGTGGGGGGACGGACTCCGGAGCCGCTGTGGGCGTGTGTGGGATGACAGGGGGGCGGGTAGGATGTGGGTGTCAGTATTTTCTAGGTATTTAAAACATTCCAGGATAAAAAACATATCTAACTGTACTATCCCGTCTACTTTTGCTTTTGCTTGCAGTTCCCCGCAGCAAAGAGCTACCGCATGCACACATTCCCAGTGCGGGGCTGGCGTCCTGAAAGCCACATCCAACCTCTAACACTCGCGGAAGCCAACGGTCACTGGACCCACTGTACAGCTGGGGAGACTGAGGCTCAGAGGTCTGGGCCAGTTCAAGGCAGCAGAGCTGCAGGGGGTCCCAGAGACCCCGCAGACTCACTCCGCCCACAAGGGCTGGCTCCCAGGTTGGTTCAACGCAGCCCAAGCTGACCTGTCCTCACGAGCAACCGGAAACTTCCTCGCCAAGCCCTTCTGTGGCTTTCCCAGACCCTCCAGGCCAAGTTGCTGCTCCCGACGGTGCTCCCAAGCACCCGGCCCCATGTCCTGCAGCTATATGGTCACCTGTGTGACCCCCACCACCACCCTGTGTATTGGGCCCAGCATGAGAGCTCCATACCGCTCCCCTGCATTTGCTGACTTTCGCTCTGCCTCACTGCCCCAGGCACAGACGCTCCTGGCCGTGCGCTCTCCGAGCCGGCACCAGCTCTGCTGAGCTCGAGGCATGCGGTGCACGCTCTGCGCGGGGTCACCCACACCATCACAGGGGCAGACAGAGACTGCTCCTCTTTCATGGATTCGGACACTGGGGCCCAGACCTAGCACATGAGCGGTCACCCGCCAGTGTCCATCCCCCCGCCCAGCCTGTCGGGTCCTCTGCTGCTCAGGTTCCTTCACGCCATGGGCCCTGGGCCAGGCACATCTCCTCCCCGCCTCCTCTCTGCTCAGTGGATGCCTTCCCCAGCCCATCCTGGGACCCCAGGGATTCCAGGTCTAGCCTCTCCTGGCAGCTCCCTCTGGAACCCACGCCACGCCACCTTCAGAGCGCTCTTGGCTCCACTGAGAGCTCTGGAGGACAGGCCACTTCCCCGTCTCCCTCAGTGACCCCCATACCAGCTCCCAGGCACAGAGCCGACCTCAGTGCGCATCGCGGAGAAATCCTGGAGGGCTGTGTGGAGGAGGGCGCCTCAGGGGAAGAGCATGGGGAATGGAGCTCTCACACGGTCCCTGACCTGGACATCTGATGAAGGGCTGAATGCGAAGCAAGGCCATGAGCTTCCCACCAGGCCTGTGCTGGGCAATGCCTCTCATCTCTCTTCTTCAGAGAGGGAAACTGAGGCTCAAAGAAGTGGGATTAGGGTATTTTATGTTCAGACAGCACCCTAACTCACACCGCTGGAAGAACAAAGGTGTGTGTGGAGAGGGATGTTTTTTTAAAGACTTTATTTATTCATTTGAGACAGAGAGATACAGAGAGTGAGCGAGAGCGCTCATGAGCAGAGGGAGGGGCAGAGGCAGAGGCGGAGGGAGAAGCAGACTCCCCGCTGAGCAGGGAGCCTGACACAGGGCTCGATCTTAAACCCTGGGATCACGACCTGAGCCAAAACCAGGAGTCAGACACTTAACTGAGCCACCCAGGCACCTCCCCCCCACTTTAAAAGATTTTATTTGAGAGAGATTGGTTAATATAACTCCGGCCAGCCAACTGTGCCCTGCAGACCAAACCCACAGTCTGTTTCATAAATAAAGTTTTATTGACACATAGCCACGCCCACTCATGTACGAATCTCCACCATGGCTTTTGCACTACAATGGCGGAGCTGAACACGTACAACGGAGACCATCCGGCCCCTCACAGCAAGCTTGCCAAGCCCTGACCTAACGGAAGAGGTGTGATGAGCTTCGAGTGTGGCTGCACCTGGGGCCACCTGTCAGTGCTGTCGTCCTCCCAGCACACCCCCTGCCCCCGCAGGTGCCTGACTGTCCCCTAGAAAGCCCCAGGGCAGGGCCCTGCAGGTCAGGAGCCTGAGGCCTGGCTCCCCACCCAACCCTGGAGCCAGCAGCACTCTGCCTAGGTGTGGGGGATGGGGGCTCCTCAAGGGGACACCAGGTGGCCATCGCTGGACATGCAGCCGCAGACCTCACAGGGGAAGGGGCCTGTGGACGAGCCAGATCTGGGGACAGGAGGGCAGGAGCACAGGAGCCCCGCCCCAGCAGGTGCCCGATGGAAGATCATGCGCTGTCTCAGGACCAACGTGTGAGGTTTCTTGGCCCAGTTTTCTTCCCAGATATATTTTTACTCCCCGGAAGCCAGGGCTGGGCTGCAACACTGCACTTGAATTCTAAAATGCCAGGAGCCACCGAGGCAAGCCAGGGCTGCTCAGCTGGAGGCCCCCCTCGGCCCGGGGCTCGTCACTCATGCAGGTGTCTGCCCGTCAGGCTCTAGGCGGACAGTGGGAACCTGGGGCTGGGCGTTCTCTCAACACGGCAGTAATTTCCCAGTGTGGGCCAGCCTACCCAGCAGGGCGTGTCTAGGCTTCCAGAATCCCAGGGGGCCAGATTTGTTTTACATGGAGGCTGAGTGGGGCAGGGCCAGTAAGCTGGCGGAGAGCCAGGCTGGAACCAGGCCCCTGATGCCCGCTGGGCTCTGGGATTACCACAGGGGCCCCTGCACCTTGAGGGTCCCTCTGCGTCAGGCATGGGCTGGCTGCTCAGCTCAAGCTCTCGCTGGTGCTGCATTCCACCCTGTGGGGAGAGGGCCACAACTGCCCCATTGTGCAGATGAGAGAGGGAGGCTCTGAAGCCAAGCGAGCTGCCTGCTGGGGTGGCCAGCCTCCAGGATGGGCTCCGGTGGGCCGGGCCCCCTGGTATCCACATGCTTTTGCAGCAGCTGTGGGTATGACCAATGCAGTACGGCTGAAGTGAGAGCGTGTGAGTTCTGACACAGGTCAGACACTGCCATGTTCCCTTGTTCTTGGATTGCTCTCTGGGGGACAAGTGGTCACCATGCTGTGAGGACATGTAAGTGGCCTGGGAAACCGAGGACAACTGCCACCAGCCACATGAGGGAGCAGCTCAGGAGCGGCTCCTCCAGCCTGGGTCGAGCCTTCAGATGAGGCAGGAGGCTTGCCTGCACCCTGATCAGAGACCCTGCACTGAAGCCACCCAGCTCAGCCACCCCTGGGTTCCGGACACACAGACACCCTGATCTGAGACCCTGCACTGAAGC